>NW_008590177.1:0-9296 GCF_000691845.1 Merops nubicus
AAGGATTCTATGATTCTATGACTGGTTTTCACCAAAGGTCTGGCCAGCCTCGGGTGGGAACCAACTAGGGAATCACCACCAAGTGCCCCTACCTTCCACATTAACTCTGAGGCAGGGCAAGAAGCCACCTCTGTAAGAATGGACTCTGCCTGTGGTGCAGTTGGGTGATCTATCCACATAGCACATATGGGGTTTTGGCTATTGAAAGAGCTCCCCAACTCTTCACAGCACGTGGAGCTCCCAGGACAGTGGGGCAAGAGGATCAGACCAATCACCTGGGTCCTTCCACGTACCACAGCATGGTTCCAGTCAGCTTGCTCCCTTCTGCACACCCTGTGCTGTGAGTGAATGTATTGACTTATTCCTCCCTCCAGTGGTCTGGCATGTTGGATCATTGGTCTATGATTTAACAGCAGCGGAAGGACTTCGGCTGCTGGTTCATCTGTTGCTGATAAGATCCTTCTTAGTCAGACCCTCTTCTGGTTCCTGATCCAGGAGCTGGCAGATGAGGCACTCACTCATCCCAGTACCTGCTACTTAGACCCAGCCTGCTCCACTGACTGACATTAGGCAGGGGTGCCCACATCCCTGGTCTGACTCAAGTGGCTGGCACCCGGCCCAGTCACACCAGTTGCCCCAGTAGCTGGCACGATAGACATTAAGTCTGTAGGAAATCAACACAATAAGCCTGAAAGCTAGTCCCTCCAACACCTGACACCAAAACCTCCACTTGCTTCCACTGCTGGCACCACAGACTTGGTGGTGCCTACACGCCCAGCGAGACTCTAGTTGCTGGCCTCGTCTTCACTCAGGCTGGTCTCCGTCCCTGCAGCAATCACACGCATACAGGATAGAAAGTAAGACTATACAGAGAGACAGTTAACAGAAAGTCTAACAGACTAGGATAGACTGCAGTTATCAGCCACAGGTCTTGGCCAGACTAGTGCAAAGGCTGGCCACAGTTTACATACGAATGACCCCTTTTCTCTCTGGCCCATTTTGTCTCTCCCAATTCCCCTTTCACATTGCCTTCTTGGCCAGTCCAATGGACCCCTCCACTCCAGCCCCTGGATGGTAAAGTTTGCACCCTTACCAGTCACAGAGTCTTTGTTTGCATGCAGTTTCCCGACAGCCCATCAGGCAGCCTGACTGACCAGGCTTGTTTCTTGTCTTGTCTCCATTAGGTTTGCTTGGCAGGTTTGGGTCCGTGTATAACCCTTACAGTCCCTCTTGACAAGGTCTTTGATCAAATAATCTCACTGAAATAAAAATTTCATCACCCCACATACTCGTAACAATTAATGACTAACCAGGTTTCATCCTTGTTACTGCCTCGCTTAATTTTTGTTGGTCAGGTTTGTGTTTCAGAATCTTCCTGTTTATTCTCCTTTTTTTTATTACCCCCTTTTGGCACTAGAAAGGTCCTTGACTAGACACACTTATGAGCTGACGCGCTGTCCTTACAGACATCACACAACTCTTCCACTGCTGATACGCAGAAAAATTATAAGCATACTGTCAGATACTACAGTCCAGGAAGACTGAGATGAAAACTACCTCGGAGAGCAGTGAACACTAAGGAGAATATGGAATAAACCAACAGCTCCTCACCTCTTGACCTAAACAAGAATATTTAAGAGAAATGAAAATGGTGTGTGTAGAGCACTTGACTTTGTGCCCAAAGACTCCCCCATTCAAGCACACAGAATCCAACCACATGTGTCTCCATGTTAGAGTAACCTACAGCTTGCTTCCTCCCCCTTCTGCAGCTACTTTTGCATAGGTGCCAATGATGGTAGCCAGCAGCACACCTGGGAATTCAGACAACCAGCACCTGCATTGCATCAGTGACTTTGTTAGTGACCAGTTCAGGACACTGCCTATGTAGGATCTGTTAATCAGCACAAGTTTCGTTATCACCCCTGAGGTGCTTTGTGTTCAGCTCCACTCCCGAGTAAGGCCCTGCTGCCTTGGGTCTCCATCTGACCATCACTGGTGTCCCGGGGCTCCCCCTGTGGTAACTAACGCTAGGCTTCCATTGAAGCCAAAGCTTCTACCTGCCAAGTGTTGTGCCTCATCCCTGAGGGATCCACACCTCCATTTTGTGTAACAACAGGGTAAAAAAACACAGGAGGATAAAAGTGTAACTATATTACCTTGTAAGCTGAGAGATGAAGCTTTACACACAAAGCTTGACATTACCTCTAAATTCTAGTTCTAAACAAATCTAGAAAGGAGCTACCAAAAAAGAAGCAAATATATGCAATAAACAAAGAGCCCTGTGCCACAAGGGGCAAAAAAACTTATGTGTTTTATGGAAATATGGACTACTTCCAAGCCAAATTGCTGTGCTTTTTCCAACACAAAACGAAGAAAGATGTATCTAGTTGGACACAAGGCTGCATGACAAAGGACCTGTGTATGTATAAAGATTGGCCAGCAGAATCACACCACATGACATGCAGCTTTTACTGGCAAAAGGTCTTTAGAGGAACTTCAGCTGGCAGAATAAACATCAGCAATATGAAACTTTTGCCAGTATAACTGGGTTTGCCTAAAGAGTTTTGCTCACTTAGCCACAATGGTTAATGCAATGATCTTCATCCTGCCAGCTGAGTGCCAGTTCAGCTAGAGCACAAAACACTGCTTGCTCAACTTATGCAGTTTTAAGCAGGACTCAGAACCTCTGCTTCAACCCACCACCATTGTACCTGTTCTCCTGAACAGGAGACCACTTGGAACAGACACTATGACTTCTCTGCTAAGAACCAGGAAATTTTATGAATGTTGATGAAGAGCACAATCTAGTAAAACAAGAGAGTGAAGTGGAAGTAAGGTGGGTACACGGTGACAAAATAGAAATTCTAATATTGCTGTTCCCCCAGGCTCCAAATACAGACCCTAGAATGTAAACATTCAAGACAACTGCTTTAAAAAATGCATCAAATCTTTCCTAAGTCCCATTCAGTTTTTACCGGAAAACATCTCTATTACTCATTTCTTTCTAGTCAAGCACTGATGTCAGAGTTGTGACCAAAAGACAACTAGGAGATATGGCTGGCTGGGCACATACAAGACAGCTTCCTGATGAAGCAACACTAAGGTAATGTGAACACAGCCTAATGAAAAACTGGCAAAGAAACAGCCTTGCTCAAATCTGGAAGCTGGCTCAAACAGATCAGGTGGCTGAAAGGAAAGCCAAAATGAGCCAGTTCTTGAGGCAGGTCAAAAAGCCCTAACAGAGAGCACCTGGAGTACTGTATCCAGTTATGGGCTCCCCAGCACAAAAGAGACATAGACATACTGGAGAGAGTCTAACAAAAGGCCACAAAGATGATCTAGCAACTAAGGTATCTCTCCTGTGAAGAAAGGCTGAGAGTATTGGGTGGGCCTCTTTAGCCTGGAGAAGAGAAGGCTCGGTGGGGGTCTCATCAATGCATGAGTACCTGAAGGGAGGCTGCAAAGGGAAGAGAGAGATTCTCTTCAGTGCTGCCCAGTTAGGAGGACAAGAGGCCATGGGAACACACGGAAACACAGGAGGCTCCATCTGAATGTCAGGAAACACTTCTTTATTTTTGTGAGGGTGACTGAGCACTGGCACAGATTGCCCAGAGAGCCTGAGGAGTCTCCCTCCTTGGAGATCTTCAAAAGCTGTCTGGACATGGTCCTGGGCACCTGGCAGCCCTGCTGGAGTGGACTGGACCAGATGACCTCCAGAGGTTCCTTCCAAACTCAGCCATTCTGTGATGCTGCAACAGCACAAAGGGAAGCAATAACTGATTTTCACTCTATGCTACACATTAAGCTTTCAGAAGCATTCTTCTGTGGCGGAAAGAAAATAAAAATTGCAACTCAAATTGTACTTTGTAGAGCTCCAAGAGACACAAAGTATCTCTGTAAGCATACATGCTTCCCCACTGGGAAGAAGATACCTCCAAGCACTTAAAATGGGATACAGGTTCCCTCTGCACTTCAGAGGAGGCTGTCAAGAATTACAAAAGTCACTACGTAACTAGTAGTTGGGATGAAAATCCACAAGTACAGATAAAGAAACAAGAAGCATGACACCAACTGTCCCCATGACTACAGCAAAATTACATAAAAAACAGTAGTTCATAAGAAAACCCATGTTCGCACCCTCTCTGTAGTATTAGCGGTAATTTCTGTTTCTAGAGACAGAACAGTCCTTTAGCAAGGCACATAATTCTGAAAGGAAGCCTGCACTGTTTCATTCAATTTGCTTTTGAAATATCACCATGTAGTAAGAAAAAAAAAACCCAGTAACTTCATCTTAAAATGGAAACCAATCTGCAGTAACAATACCAGGTTGCCAGTGTAAAATTTGCCACGGCAAAAAAACAGTTTCTGTGAACTAAAGAGTCTTTCTGATATGGGAACAGCAAAAACACACACAGTATTTAGTAAAAAGAACACAAATTGTAAAATAAGAATGCTACCAAACAAATACTACCGTTTATACCAAATGATATAAAGAGGATGCAAGTCCATCTGATTTTTTTGTATTTCAAAGCTATGGTGCTGTGTATGAACTAGACTGTTTCTGTACCTAACAACTGCACCAAGAACACTGATCTGCAATCATTCTGGGCTATCTGTAAACACTCAAGAGTTAACAGGATTAGTTCATCATACACCGACAGCAGCAGTGACCAACATTGTTCTTCAGCAACTAGAACTGACAACAAATCCTTCATGTGAAGGGTTTCTGCAAAAGATTGGAAGCATGCAATAAAAAAACTGCACCCCAGTAACACAGAACACATCCCACCTAATGCATTTTCTCCTTTTACTTATGTGATAAAAACATATTAACAACCCAAATATTTAATTTGTTGTTTATTACTTATTTTTATACCACATCAAGGTATTTTTGCCAAACAGGAATCTCTCATAATCCAGAACACCACCCAAACCTGAATAAGGGGATAACCTTAGCTATACCTCCATCTCTACTAAAGGACAAAGTTGTTGGAAAAGATAACAACTTTACTTCCATATCCTAACTTATGGTCTCAATTTTGAACTCAGTTTTGTCAGTGGTGTGGGTGGTCGCAAATGGAGAACAATTTGTGTTATTTCTGCAGATCCACCCTGCAGTTGGCATGCAGTACAGTAGTATGCAAAACCTGCTACACGTGTTTAGCTGAGAGAAAGGGAGGCTGAAGGGAGAGTTCATCACTCTCCACAACTACCTGAAAGGAGGCTGTAGCGAGGGGAGGGTCAGTCGGTCCTGTCTGCTCAAGTAGCAACTGACAGGACAAGAGGAAACAACCTCACGTTGCACCAGGGGAGGTTTGGGTTGGATGATAGGAGAAGCTGCTTCACAGAAAGAGTTGTAAGGCACTGGAACAGGCTGCTCAGGGAAAGGGGTGCAGTCACCACCTCTGGAAGTATTTAAAGTACGTGTAGATGTGGTGCTTCGGCACATGGGACTTGGCAAAGTAAGGTCAGCAGTTGGACTCGATCGCCTTAAGGGTCTTTCCCAACCTCAGTGATTTTCTGTTTCTTTTCAAAGTTCATCATATTTAGACTATGCCCTAGATATTACAAAGTGCATGTTTTAAATCTTCAGAGGCCGTTTCATTTTTACTAACAGCTTGTATAAACTAATAGAGTTGTTTTGAAAAGCTCTGGAGAAAAAAAAAATTATGCTTCTCCATTAGCTGGGACTTGAACACAGGCTGTGCCCTCAGTAGCTTGCAGCACTTTGTTTTTGCAGGTCAGACTCACCACAAGCCCTGTGACCATATGAACTGCTGCAACAGCAGTTGGTTTCTCTGCCCCTAACCTAAAAGAGGAATAAGAGAAAATGTTGCAGGTCCTCAGCTTCAAGGAACACTTATACTTGTGTACATCTTCTAATTTACTTCATAAAATAGGATTACTCTCATATAAAATCAACATAAATTTTGTTAAGAAAAACCAAAGCACATGATTCATGTCAGATTGTAAGTGAAGGCTGAAAAGCCTCACTCCCCCAAATGCACTCCAATAAGCATGGTTTGGTGACTTCTCAAACCTCATCCCACAAAAAAAAAAAAAAAAAAAAACAGACATGAGAATTTAAAGCATGCAAGAAATTTAAGTGAGATGGGTACTTTTTTTTTTTTTTTATACAATCTCCAGCTGAACAAAGTCACCATCACAGCTATGAACTGTTAAGCTGCATTTAAACTGCATATATATGTAAAAATCCACACACTGAAAGCAGAGCCAGGGAACATGAAGATTATACTAATGTCTGTATTTTAACTTGAGGAACAGTCCTCTTACTGTTCTCTGACACAGCAAGGAAACTGAGATAAGGAGGAAGAAAGCTCCACATATGATTTGTAACCTATGCTCAGTACAGATTCACATTAAAAAACAACCAAGTGCATACTGATCTTGCCAGGCTCTCTCTGCTCACATCTGAACACTCTTCTCAAATCCACACTCATCCACATGGAATTTTGCTCTTCACCTCCAAAAGTTCCTTCCACAACATTCTTTAAAATGAATATTTGTTCCTATTTTTTTATGTCTCCATCTCTTCATTTCCCATCTTATTTCATATTCAGTGTTCCACTGTATATTTCAGTTCCAATATTTACGCAGAGGACTTATACAGGACATTAAAAAAAAAAAAGCCCTCCCCCGGTACTTACCAATAAAATAGTTTAAAATGTCTTTGAAATAGACTGATTTCTAAGAAACAGATTTTGAAAATATAACCTCAGCAAAAAACATTCATCACATCACTGCTTTTTCAAAAGAACGATACCAATACAGATTGTCTAAAGAAATAACATGAATAAGGAAGAAAAGTTCATTTTGCTCTAGAGAGAAGGCCATCTTCTAAAGCTTTCATACCAGAGAGAGCATCTGCCCAGCAGCACCATAAATTCTGCCATGAATGCTCTCATCCCTGCTCACACGATGATTTACTCTTACTGCAGTGTGAAAGGAAAATTTGGCAGGTTCTGTCAGAAACGAACAGAGCTGGCAAAGACAGACCACAAGGCTGAGACAAGAAGTGCTTGAAAGAGGATAGGATTGAGTTCATGCAATTGCTGTTTGCCTAGGACACATGTGCTCGAGATTTTAGGGACATTAACAAAATAGAAAGTCTGACAAGCTGAAAGGGCTACTTAATATCTGAGGTCGTAGTGGGAAATACAGAAAGCAACATTACTGCAAGTGAACAAGGAAACAAATCTGAAATACACTCACTGAGAACCAGGAACTGTCAACATTACAGAGAGGACGAAAGTCTCCATTTTTCTGAGAGGGGAGGAGCAAAAGCACCAGTCTTTCTTACACCTGGAATGCCTGTAGAAGACACTCGATGAGGCACATATATGCTGCTTAACCATTTTTCTACCATGTGAAGAACAGTGTCACTGCAAGGCAGACAAACTGGCTGGGCAGCTAACAGCAAAATACTTAAGGTGCAAAAGGGCTTCCTTTCTTTTCTCTTCCCACTGTTTCAAAAGAGTTGCTGCTATTAAAGTTTTACTTGTCTTCCTAACTGCACCAATTTTTATACTCTAGTAAGAGCTTGTATAGAAACCATCTAATTCTTAAAGACTTTCTTATGAAGAGTAGGGAAATTACTTCATCAACAGTATCACTTTAAATCATGTAGATTATATCCTGTTATAATGTCAGTAAACCATACTGAAAAAAATAAGCCCATGCACATCCTTCAGAAATCACAATAACACTCATGTCAGCTTCTGAGTTAAAACTGTACCTTTACAAAAAGAGAAAGACAATTATACACTGTGATTCCTACACCTCTGCAGGCACAAACCAGTAACTGATCAACTTGCAACCTCAGTGCAGGATTTATCAGACCCTTACTAAAAAAAATCAAAGTGAATCAGATACGACTCAAATTTTACACCTGCTCCATGTCAGGCAGATGACAAAGTAAGTTTCACTGATGAAACTCTTGAGATCCCCAACTTAAAAACCCCTTTTATTTATACACCACTTCTCACAATTACCACTCAAAATATTTACTATTTCCTAGTAACAATTCCCTGGGAACCTTCTTCACATTGTTATTGTATGTATGCAGGGTTGTTTTTTTTTTTTTTTGTTTTTGTTTTTTTTTTTAATAGAGATTTATCAGTTAAGGAATATCAACAGAACTGTCAACTTTCATTAGCCATTAAACCTAACATGGCACCTCTCTGCTCTATCTCATACTTAATGCTCTGAAGACTGCATCTTCCTTTTTTACCCCCTTCTCAGAGCGGTAAGTCTCTAACACCACCATACATCACCCCCTTGAAGGGAAGGGTTTGTAGTTTTCATTCTTGTAGTGCTGTGAAGCGGTTAAGGAGCCTGCTGGGACAGGAAATAGCAAAATCCCTGAGACGTGGATAAACACCATAAATTCAGCAACTGAAACCAAAGTAGCCGCCCCAGTGAGCAGTGCTGAAAACCAAGCATGTCACCAGCAACACTTAATCAATTAGTATGTAACACCTGAGCAACTCAGACCGTTAGTAATTCTGGTCACCTTACCGTTCTAGTTGCCCCACTATGCATTTTACGGACTTACAGAACATTTTAAATACCACCCTCCAAAATCCATTTCAAAATATAAACGGTATACGTTAATAAACGCACTTATACACAGATATTCATGGAACTATAGGTTAACTAGTAACTAAATTACTTGCTATAAATAATTACAATTTAAAATGGGTATCTCCAGAAAACTTCTCAATGCATAATCAATTTTAAAATACACTTCTCAAGCAAAACAAAAAAGAGAAGACGTTTCTAGTCAAGTATAAAAAAATCCCCTCTATGTTATACAGGAATAGGAATTAACTCATACATGCTGAAAAAAAATCCTAAGAGAACACCCTAAAATATATGCTTGGTAACATCAACGTGCCCTTGAACAGTTGTTCTTTCTCAGCTAACTGGAGAGGATTACAGACACCTAGACACTCGATTTAAAGTAGGAGGACAAAAATAAGCTGCCTGGTGTTTCAGAAATACTCACTACCCCTCCTTGCACATCGAACTCACTTGTCTGCTGAGAACTGCATAAAGCAATTCAGCTCTGGGAAGTCCGCTGCTTTCTAGGTTCCAGTTCTACCTTTTGCCAAAAAGGCAAGGCGATTTTAGCTGGATTAAACGCCTAGGTCCGCCAGGCTCTCCTCTGCCCCGCAGACCGCTCCACACGGAAGCACGGCTCCCGCACACGAGGCCAGCCCGGCTCCCCACAGCGACCTCTCGACCAGGCCGCGCGGTCTCCTTCAGCCCCTAAC
>NW_008590178.1:0-48608 GCF_000691845.1 Merops nubicus
ATTTACTAAATCTCGTTACAGACCAAAGGAGGGGAAAAGCAAATGTTCACTGTGTCAGCCAAAAGAGTCACAGATTCCAGTTTCTCATGTAAGCCACAGGAATATGCAACTGAAATCCAGAGGAGCATTGATCTCCATCAAGACAGAAGTTCCTCAGTGTTCTTGTCCCAACCAGAAGAGCTTCTATTGAAACATTCTATTTGATGGTTGGAATTAAATGCTGAACAAGGCAAACGTGGGACAGGACACCTGCTGATTTAAAGAGAGTAGACACATAGACCTGAGGTAGTCAAAGGGACCTCAGGAGGTTACTGCAGCTCCTGCTTGAAATAGGGTCAACTAAGAGGCCAGCCCTGGCACCTCAAGGTCATATCCAGTGGGGCTCTGAAAACCTCCAAACGTGGAGGCTGAACAACCTCTGCTGTGCTGCCTTCCTCAGCAAGGTCTCCCAGACTCTTTGCCTAGGGACAAGGTTCAATGACAGCAGTAGATAAGTACTGAGTCACTGACACTGACTCCTGGTTCCTCCCAGCCTGATTGATTTTATGATCCTACCCCCAAAACAAGGGCCAGAAAGATCACACGATCTTACCAAGCTACAACAAAATGAGCAACATGAGTACTAAAAAGCTGCACTTCCCCCCAAACTCTGCTCCTCTCTGGGTGAACCAGCTGGGTTGTTCAGTTTGGAATCAACAGATTCTGCAGATTCTACTTTTGTGACAATAAAACTGAAAATCCATTCGTGACTATTATAGTCATTAGCAACAAGCAGAAAAGCCTCATGTTTACATCCAGGCACAGTTGAAAGGAAAAAAAAAAGAGATGCTAAATAAATCTGTATTACATATATACATGTCAATGGGAATAAAAGCAAGGCTTGACTTCTTTGGGAAACCATACATGTTTTTCCATTTAGCTAAGGCAGCCCAAAAAGATCAAACATTTTGAAGACTATCTGTACTGCTGCCAGGTATTTGGAGCAATTCAAACAATGTCTATAACCATTCCTGACAGCTTCTGATGTTTCACTCATATGTCAAATATGGGCCGTTTTCCACTAATCTTAAAGAAGCATAGAATGCTCCCTATGAGCCAAAGTGGATTTTTTTTATATAAAAATGGAGCAAGAGAACCATTATCCTGTAAAATGCAGGAAAAACAACTGCCAGTAAACAACTCCAGGACTACGTTCTACTTCTATCTTGCTTGCTGTACTGCTAGTGTTGTAAGTCTTAATATATGGGTCCTTTTTTAATGTGTTCAGAATTGAGCTAATCATAATTTTCTAGAAGTACTTTGACGTTTCTGGATTAAATCAACAACAGAAAGACAAACAAAAGGTATTACTAAGCACTGTGACCCAATATTTCACAGAATCATAGAATGGTTTGGGTTGGAAGGGACCTTAAAGATCATCTAGTTCCACCCCCCTGCCATGGGCAGGGACACCTCCCACTAGAGCAGGGTGCCCAAACCTCCATCCAGCCTGATCTTGAACTTTAAAACAATATATCATGGAAAAAAACATTAAACATAAGGAACCACTAGCCCTTCCAGAAGGTGCTCTCACTCCCATTCACCACTGATGTCCAAAAAAAAGTCATTAAGAAGAAACTGGCACTTCAGTTGCCTCGTATCTAAATAGTCTCACTATAGAAGTTTTTTACCTCTTGGGGGTTGGACTAAATGATCTCCAGAGGACCCTTCCAGCCCCTAACATTCCATGATTCTACAATCTAGGAACTTTTTTTCTTGCTTGAGCAATCCTGCATCTTTTTTCAACACTTTGATGCTATTATTATATTTTTTAGAGCCTTATTTCCTTTGCCTTGTACACTTCAGGTTCAGTAGAAAGAAGATAAACAGCAAAATAATTCTTACAGATACTGCAACTAATACAAGCAATGAAAACTCAACATCTCATTGAAGCCCACTTCAAAGTCAATCTCACCTGAAATCCCTCAGAAAACTTAGTGTACCCTCTGCTTATTAGAGGGGACCACACGTTCTCCAGTGTTATTTTCCATCTGTGAATCTCCTACTTCTTGTATCAAATGATCAAAACTGTGCATGAATTGATATAATTTCCTTCCAGCAGAAGTTACATTATTGGAACTGGCTGCTCAGTCTGTTATCCTGGGAACCAATTTCCACTAAAGGCAAAAAAAAAAGGATGATGCCCAAGTAGGCAAATCCACTTAAGAATACAAAATAGGAGTACATTTATTTCTTCTCAGCTATTCGAGTTATTGATTTCTGCTTAAGACACAAAAGTGAATCACTTGTAACTACATCAAGTGTTTCTCAATTTGAAAGATACAATATAAGCAGAACCTTCATTTTTGGATAGGCAAGAAGCCTCCACTAAATGGTATTTTAAGACAATGGATTATCTTTAATTTTTTTAAAAATTACATCTTGTTAAATTCAACTCTTCTCTTTAGTAATAAACTAACCATCAAAACTCAAATAATGCAGCCATACCCTTTACCATTATTCCACACCAGAGAGATTTTCCTCATAAGCTGGATAAAAAAAGAACTGGAAATTATCTACTATTTATGACAGAAGTTGTCACTCAGAAACAAGCTGATTTTTTACATGGGACATATGAATTAGCAGCAAAATATTTTGGTATTTAACCTTGGTGTTATCATTTTCCTGAATATCCTGAGTATCATTTGAGTCAGTTTTTGGGAATCATAAAGCTTCCACAAAATCTCTTCTCCCATCAAGATACACAAAAAATGGACAAGGGTTTTCAGACAGAAAAATCATAAAGAAAAATATTTATAGCTAATTTTGTAAAGAAAATATTTACAGCTAATTGGTACGTCAAATATATGAAGGCTACACAGAAGTTATTGCACTGAATAAAAGTCATTGGGTTTACGCTGCTCTGTTTTGTTCTTTGCAGCACTTTGAAAACTCAATTCAATCAAGTAACAGGATGGTTACAAAGTTCTCTTCATTGGATCTCTGAAGTATTAAGCTAAGTGTGAAAACTCTATGTGGAAGAGAAGTGACTGTACCTGTTTCAATTCTTAAATACAAATATTGAGGAGAATTAGAAAGCAAAGCCTTGGGCAAGAGGCTGAAATGGCAGGAGACGTGTGTGGGGACAGAGCAAGATTTAAAGCTTTGTGTTTTAATTAGCAAATTACAATGCTGGTCTTTCAGAATTTCCTTTCAACTTTCAGCAAACGATTCTGAAGTCAACCCATGAGAGAATTACAGCCTTGGGCAGAGCAGCCCTGAAAGGGATTGATTTATGCATTGATTATTGGTGAGCATCTTCCCTCTGTATAAACCTATCACACGTATCATTGAATTCCTGTGTCCACCTTCCACTCATTGCACTTTTCTTTCCCCTCTCATTTGATTGCAGAGTCTCTAGGGCAGAGCCTGGAACTCGCTGCACATCTGTGCCATGTTTATAACAGAATTATACTCCAGGCTCTGCTGGCGTTTGTATTATTCCAACAGAAATAAATAATAAAGCCCAGAAAATATATTCAAAATTATAACATTTATGGGAAAAGCAGACTTAATATAAGACCATCACGGAGACAAACATTTGATTTCTGCAAAGACCACGGTGCAAAAACAAATGGAAGTAACTGAAAAGATTATTTAAATCCTGCCCAGTTCAAAGTGTGCCAGTAATTTAGGACTGAGCAACTAAAAAAAACCACCAAAATTACTAACTGGAGGCTGGAAACATATTGAAGATATATATTTCAATATATTTATCCAGATTTATTTTATATTTATTAGCCCGATGCTAATACTTCTATTCCAACTTCTTGTTATGTAAATTGGTTGACAGAAGATTCAGAGTGATTAATGTAGCAGGGCAGAAAGTGGCTGCTACAAAGCCCTGGTTCTACATTCTACTATAATTTTTTCCTCTCAATAAGAAAGAGTAAAACATGTGACTAATGGGATATTAAAAAATAATCCAATAACATCTCACACCAAGAAAAAACGAAGAGCAAATAATCATAAAACCCAACAAAATGCCCAAAGGTTTAATAAAAATTACTGCAGAAATGGCCAAAATGTTCAAACCAGAGATTATGTGGTCAATGTTCCATGCTTCAGTTTGCAATTTAGATTACTTCAACCATCTAGAAAAAGGGATACAGGGAGATGATGGCAACTGGAGATCACCTTAATTCATGAAGACCATGTAGAACATCACAAGAAGCTACTCAAGGTGCAAGGATCAGGCAGCCTTAAGACAGGCAGAAGCCAGTGAGGATGACTGGAAGATGATACAGCTTGGAGGTAGAAACCTGCCACATGAAGCATTTTTATTCTGATTGTAAACCCCCAGAGAAATCCTTCATAGAGCTGCAGGTGACCCAATGAAAACTTGTGTGTGTAGCAACAGCCAAATAAAAACAGAAAGAGATTTATTTAGAAAAGGGGAAAGAGAAGAGAGCCTCATCCTGAGGTTGCATTATCTGACATAATAAAGTCCCAGATCCTCCCAGAGCTCTGGCCACTGCAGCCCAAAGCTTCAGACAAGGAAGAAGCTGCAGATCCACAAAGACCAACACTGCCAGCAGAACACTTTGTGTAAATAGAAAGGTATATGACAGAGGTATACAAAATAATTAAATGTTCAGAGAAGGTGAGTCAGGCTCTCTTATTTACTCCTGCTCATAATACAAGACCGAGGAGATATTCAGTGAACAGTGAAATTGAAAAGCAACAAATTTGAAACCAATTAAATGCATAATTAACCTGCAGAACTCATTGCCACGAGTTATCAGCGAAGCCAATCGCTTCAGCAAAAGCCCCAAAAAGTTGAGATGTTTGTATTAACTCTGAAAACATCCCCAGTGAAGACAGCTGAGACTCTGGACAGCAAAATGAAAAATACTGAAGACCATCACAAATGAATTGTAAGATGTTAGGAGGGAACTCCCAGCCCTTTTTTGTACCATCTGTACTTTCCCAAGTGCCTTCAGAGAACTACTTTGTTGTGGTGTAGGACAAAAACCAGTATTTGAGTCAACAATTTCAGCTGCTGTGATTCCATAACCAAGAAAGGGGAAAAAAAGCCCTAAATAAGCCTTGGCATTTTTTTGTCTTTCACAATCAAGATGACAATTTACAGAGGGGTTGCACAGATCCACACAGAAAGCTTCAAGAAGTCCTCTTGTAGAACTGCCTCTCATCTGTGTGTTGGCAAGAGCTGAGTGGTGGAAGGAACTGATAGTAAATGAAACCCAAGGTACAAACCAAAACAAAACATCCAATCAGGAGGGAAAAAAAAATAGCTAACAAGTAAATTCAAATACTGCTGAGACAGAAAGCAGAATGCTGAACGGGTTCAAATGGCTCGTACAGAAGGAACAACTGCTGAGCTGCTCTGCTCAGCGAATTTCCTCCCATTAGCTTCATTGTTCTCAAAACAGAGAAACCCAGGCCACAAAAAGCACAGTTTCCCAGCCTGAAGGAGAGAAAAAAGTGCTGAGAAGCACACAGAAGATATGAGCAGTGAGTCCGTGCTCTGAGTTCACCAAAGCAAACCAGTAGTGTTGGCTCCTCCAGCTTCTCTCCATTCCTCCCTCTCCCTCTTCTTCAACCAGGGCAAGTGGAGGGTCCCGCCCCTGGGGAGGAACAACCCCCTGCAGCAGGACAGGGGAGGGGGGACCTGCTGGGCAGCAGCTCCATGGAGAAGGGCCTGGGAGTCCTATGGGACAACAGGCTAACCATGAGCCAGCAATGTGCTCCTGCAGCCAAGGAAGACAAAGGTCTCCTGGGGTGCATGAAGAATGGTGTGGGCAGCAGGTCAAGGGAGGTTCTCCTCCCTCTCTACTCTGCCCTACACAGGCCACATCTGGAGTATTTGGTCCAGTTCTGGCCTCCCCAGATCAAGAGAGAAAGGAGAGACCCCGGCAGCAGAGGCTACGGAGATGCTGAGGGGCTGGAGCATCTCTGTGCCAGGCCAGGCTGAGAGCCCTGGGGCTGCTGAGCTGCAGAAGAGAAGCCTCAGAGGGGATCTGAGCAGTGCTGAGCAAGAGCTAAAGGGCCCCGGGGGGCAAGAGGCTGGGGCCAGACTCTGCTCCGTGGTGCCCAGCCACAGGCCAAGGGGCAACGGGCACCAACTGGAACCCAGGAGGTGCCACCTGAGCAGGAGGAGAAACTTCTTTGGGGGGAGGGTGCAGAGCCTGGAGCAGCTGCCCAGAGAGGCTGTGGAGTCTCCTGCTCTGGAGAGATCCCAAACGTGGCTGGTGTGACCCTGCTGGGGGTGAGCTGCTGGAGCAGGGGGTGGGATGAGATGATCTCCAAAGGTCCCTTCCAGCCCCACCATGTGGGGGTTCTGTGCTTCTCTTCCCATTCCCAAAGATAAAAGTGACAAATTTGTCAAGCTGTAACTTACACTCTGCTTCAACGCTTTGGCTGCTAAATAATAATCAGCAGCAAGCAGAAACTAGAACTGTCATTTCCATCTAAACAGTAAGAAATCAATCACTTGAAAATCAAATATTATGACTCTAAGTGCTGTGCAGAATGGATCAAAATGTCCCCACTCTGATCCACCACTAGAGTAAGTACTGGTTCCCGTGCTGCCTTCCCTTACTGCCTGTTGCTGTACCACAAACACAGCAGCTCAACCTTAAACCAAAACAAAAGTTGGGATTCAGATGTCTTCAGTGCTGCCCAAATGCAACTGGGACAGTGAGTGGAAGGAAGAGAAATTGTGAGATCTAGGGTGATATATATTCAAGAAATAAGAAGGTAAGAAAAAGACCCAAGACAACAATTAACATCCAATAAGCCATATTTTGGGAATTTTTTGTGATTTTAGAGTGAGTGCAAAGAGGCACAATAATAGATAAGCTAAACCTGTGCTCCCTGTTAGTATAACTTAGAATTATAGATTGGGTTGAGTTGGAAGGGACCTTAAAGTTCCAACCCCCTGCCATGGGCACTGACACCTCCCCATACAGCAGGTTGCTCAAAGCCCCCTTCAATTTGGCCTTCCAAAGATGTAGATGCAATCACTCATCAGGACTATCCTGATACTCAGGACTTATTGTTTGTTTATAGTTTTAAGCAGAAGAGAACTAGAGCTCCACTGCAAACAGCTTCTAGCTCAGGGGTGTCAGAATCATAGAATTGCAGAACTGTTTTGGGTGGAAGAGACCTCTAAGATCAAGTCCAACCATCCCCCAGCACTGCCAGGTCCTCACTGCCCCGTGTCCCTCACCCCACATCTCCATGGCTTGGAAACCCCTCCAGGGGTGGGGACTCCACCACTGCCCGGGGCAGCCTGGCACAGGCCTCCACAGCCCTCCAGGGCAAGAAATTGTTCCTCAGGGGCAACTGAAACCTCCCCTGGGGCAACTTGAGGCCCTTTCCTCTTGGCCTGTCCCTTGTCCCTTGGGAGCAGAGCCCGACCCCCCCCTGGCTCCAGGCTCCTGTCAGGAGCTGTGCAGAGCCAGAAGGTCTCCCCTGAGCCTCCTTTGCTCCAGGCTCAGCACCCCCAGCTCCCTCAGCTGCTCCTCCCCACACTTGGGCTCTAGACCCTTCCCCAGCAGCTCCGTTGCCCTTCTCTGGCCACGCTCCAGCCCCTCAAGGGCCTTCTGGGAGGGAGGGGCCCAAAACTGACCCCAAGATTTGAGGGGCAGCCTCCCCAGTGCTGAGCAGAGATACCTTCCCCACCAGCTGGAGAAGTCTTCAAGGAGTCTGTTGCTACAGCACTTGGAGAATTTTCAGCCCATACATTTTAGAAAGGAATTATATTATTTTAACTTGACCATTTTATGTTGTGGGTGAGAAAGTCTGCAAGAGAAAGCAACCACTTAAAAACATTTTATAGAAAAGTGGTTTCACCCCAGTCAACAGAATGCTTCAGGAAAACATAAGCTGCCAAGTATTTTTATAATAATGGCAAAAAAAAAAAACCAAAACTCTAAAACATGCCAGTTTTACACCATCTTTTGTGTGCTGCCCAACATTTTGAGTGCTCGAAAGCAAAAGCTCATCTCTGGATTTGTGAATTGAGCTTTTTTACTGCCTGCTTAAACCTTTTCTGTCATGCAATACAGACTGTTCCAGCCCACAGTGAGAATTAGTGCTTCATTTCCTCAACGTGGAGAGACATACCAACTACTTGCTGGAGTGATGTCCCTGGTATTTGCATGAAATTGAGAGCAGTAAAGAACTGTTAAGGAGAGATTAAGTCAGAAATGGTAGGAGAGTAACAACTTTTCTCTGTCCTTAAAGAAGAAAATTAAAAAAATACTGTAGAACGAAACATGAATGATCATAAATAGGCAAAAAGATCTAATAAAATGTTTATTCACCCCTCAAAATACAGAGTGCATGACACCCTGTGGAGGTTTTGGGTTCTTCAACAACATATGGCTCTACCATGAAAGGAGAAGAAAACCTGGACCAGGGACTGAAGGACTGTCCCTCATCTTCCAAGTGCCTCAGTCTGGTGCCAGATAAATACTGAAGTCATGGGGACAAGATCAAGACTGGAAGTGTCCGGAAAGGGGGAATCTTTGTTCTATCCACTTTTCCCCCCTTTGTGCTGTCTTGTAAGTTGTAACACAAGCCAGATTTCAGGGACAAACAGCAGAAAATAAATAAATACCAGAATTTTTATGTGACCTCCTTGAAACATTTTTGTAATTCTCCATCCATGAGCAAAAGCATCTAAAGGCACTCTAAAGAGCTTACCCCTTCCTGATAATTTTGGGTCTAGAGGACAGACCCAACAACACGGGTTAAGAGATTTCCAAAGGAAATTCCCTTTGGAAAAAGAAAAATGAAGAAAAACATTAACACATCCCAAACTCCAGGAAATAATAATATATTTTTAATAACTATATCTATGGATTTAATTTAATTATCTAATTTAATTCTCTGCTATTGGCACAATATCACATCTACATGCAAGGTAACACAGCTATTCAATCTTACCTGATACTCTGACTTTATTTCACACTGATAAATATGCCCAGAGGTGGAGAGGCCAAAGAACTGCATTTCCAAGAGAAATCACATTTTCCTTAGAGCTCACTGCGTGGCCATCTCTGACCACTCAAAATCCCATGAAAATTATTTATATGGGAGAAAAAAACTCCCAGGCATCTTTTGGTTGTTTTTATCACCATGGAGGATGAGCCTGCTAAATTTCAACAGCTTCAGGAGGTGAAGTTCAGGTAGTTATGGAGTGAGACAACACAGCTAAGTCCATGTTAACCACTGCAGCAATCAGTTGGGTTTAATTGAAGGGGTTGGAACTAGATGACCCTTAAAGTTCCTTCCACCCCAAACCATTCTATGACTCCATGAATTTAAGCTAGCACTGAATCAGTACTTCACAAAGTGCTAAGGAAATGCCAGACTGTTTTCAAACAGGCCGTAATATCAGTGTCCAAAAAAACCTGTCAGTAAAATGTCTAAAGTCCTGTAAAAATTGGGTTCCTCCGTTCCCCTAATGGAACATCAGCTTCGTTAGCTGTAATCTGTCCAAATTCAATAGGCAGCCTCTGGCAAGGACTATTTTTCACTTCTTCCTTTCTGCTATTGAGCACTATTAGACATCTGCCACATTCTGCTTTCACAGCCTCAATTTATAGGTGGAGGCAGCAATATATTTACATGCAGAAGGGAAAATGTATTCGGGCACTGAAATACTGACAAGGTAATTGTGGTGGAAGCACAAGTGTTATTACCTCCAGTGACATACAGTCTGAGCCCAGCTCAGACACTCCAAAGGAGAGCTGGAGACATGAATCTACATTATGCAGAATACCACCACCGAGGGATAAATTCAGCTCCTAGAAACTAAACTTGAAGAGAGTCTGGTTTGCTGTTATGAAATCTTAATCTGTAACATACAGCAAGAGGTGCGTTTTAAAATGATAGGGAAATAGCCTCACATCTCCTCTTCCCTCACTGGAGTCAAGAAGAAACAGCAGGTTTCCTTGAAATTTAAGCTGTAAGGGTTTATTATGCAGGAAAAAAAAAAAATCTCATTTTAAGATAAGCCTAGATTTTTTTTTTTTAAAAATCTGTAACAAAAAAAATGCCAAGACAAACTTGGTTCATGGAAACAAAGTTGCTTCATCAAGGAAGACTTTGAAAATTTATTATGAAGGAAAAAAAAATCTGATTTTAAGACAAGCCTGGATTTTTTTTTAAAATCTGTAACAAAAAAATGCCAAGACAAACTTGGTTCATGGAAACAAAGTTGCTTCATCAAGGAAGACTTTGAAAAATAATCATAAAAAAATAACAACAGCAAAAGCCCTCACCAAAAATAAAGAGTAATTATCAGGCTGGAATCTGCCTATTCAAATCAGACAGACAACTTCTGGAGTCAGCATTTCACTGCCAAGTCCACCACAAGCATCACAGCAGCAACCAGCCACATCCCTGACCACCAGCTCGTTAGAGGATGAATAGTCTGAATATCATCTTTCCAACGTGTCCTGATTTGAGTTAGAACAGAACTAATTCTGGTCAGTGATTTTTCAGCTCAGTCTCTTCTCCATAACTGCACTTTCTGAAATTCATGGCAGATTTTCTCAGACAGTGTCAGCTTCTGGCAGTGATAACACTCCATGTTTAGAGTTACTACCAAGGATGGATGTCCAGAAAGGTTCTAAACCTTGACCCAATGCCCCCATAAAACTGTTCTCTCCTGATCTGCAGCTTTGGTCCTGAACACAGGACACAAAAAAAAGAACCAAAAAAAACTCAAAAGTTCTCACTCCTCATCCTTTTTTACTGCTGCCAAATCTTATTCTAAGAACTACAGAAATATCCTAGAAAACATGTTTTTACTACAAAATAAACATTCTACTAGCAAAGAAGCACATTTTCAGGGAATTCTGGAAGTATTTAATGCTCAGAATGCCCCAACTGAAGTTGAGCTAATAATGTAGCTATGGCTTTGTGACACAAAAATATGCAGGCAAAGGATTTGGATGCTTTAGTTGCATCAAAAGCTACAGCTGGAAAGCAAATATACCTGGTTTAGGCAAACAGGCTTTTTTCCCCCCCAACTCCTATCACTTCATACACATTTTTATGTCTGTGTGTGCATATCTATATATATCCACACAATTTTATATGTGTATATATAAAAAACTTGTTTTCATGCCTTGATCTCAAAAAATACAGGGTCGATCTTAGGTGTTAGTTCTCAAAAACTAAAGGATGAAGAGAAAATTAAAGGGTTTCTACAAGACACCATGTGAAAAATTTTAACTGGCACTTTGTTAAAAAGCTGTTTCCTACTGAAACCTAAAACTTTTTCCATTCTTACCCCTGGATAAAGCTTAAAAATGATGCCAGGACTGTAAAAGCCAGGACAGAAACAGCACTAGCAGGGAGGGAAGAGTCTGTGTAAATAACAGGGATAACATTTTCAGGAGCATCCACATTTTGATGAAAATACTTTTAACTACAAGTCTACTAGCAAATCTACCAAAGGACATTGGTAACAAAATACCAAACTATAGTTTGAGAAGCTGATTTATCAAAGCACTCTTTGGAATTTTAATTAAAAGGGGTCCTCTTGGGAGTTTTCTTGTTTTCTAGTAGATTTGGGGGGGTTTTTTTTGTAAAATATTGATGGATTTTCTTAAATTATGATGCTCCCACAACATGAAGAAGGGAAAGATACAATCGTGCTGCTATTTTTCTCATCATGTCTGAAGTAAGATTATTTCTAATGTTTCCAGAGCTAGAAAGAAAAGATAGGAAATGTTCAAAAATTCGTAATTACTTCTGTAAGCAATTCAAAGATTGCCTTGGTAGGGGAAAAAAAAATGGATAAAAAGGAATAAAAACATCTAAGAAACCAAGTTAAATGGAACAGGTTAATAATTTGTATTATCTTATCACAAGGGTTTATCCAGTCATAAAACCATAATGGCAAGGAAATTGAGATTTAAAAAGAGAAATGATGTCTACAACCTTACCCACTGTTATAAATATTATCTTTTTAAAAAATTAATGATCTGCTTAATAACAATATCCTATCAGGAACACAGTGGAGAGTGAGGATCCCTGTTTATTTTTAAACTATTCCCACTACCACTACTCGTGGCTTCATGCAAGCACCCTTTGCAATAAAATATTGTGGCAATGAATCAATAAAACTCCTTATCATAAAACCTGGCTCCACTCTACCCTCCTACTTTCTCCCCAAAATGCTCATTTTCCCACAGGGAAAAATAATCTACAAGCCACCAATGTCCACATCTGGAAGTGGAGATCCCAAACATCACTTCAGGCCTGTGGCTGAAGGGGTGAAGTTCTGGAGGTGTCTCCCTTTATGAAATCACAGGCAGTGGACCCCAAACTCCTTAAAGGCTTTATGAAGAAAGAACTGGACTCTTCCCCAGTAGCTCCTTGTCTCTCTTGAACTGGGGAGCCCAGAACTGGACCAAATATTCCACAGGTGGCCTGACCAGGGCAGAGTTGAGGGGGAGGAGAACCTCCCTTGACCTGCTGGCTACACTCTTCTGAATGCACCCCAAGATATATTTATAAATAAGACAAAAAAAAAAAAAAAAGGACTTGAAAATATCCAACCAAGTGCCACATTCCTTGATTCCTTGAGAGAGATCTAAGACAGGAAATAATTCATTTCATCCTATTAGCTTAAGGTCCAGGCCTGAGAAGAGCTGCTGAACACTTGGCGTGAACCTGTGTCACTTTGATCTTAATTGTAACAGAAAAAGCAAAATGACACGTTGAAATGAAAATCATTTATAATAGATTACAGCAGGGCAGAGACTCCGTGGATTAAATGTGTATAGGAGAGTCAGATGGTGGAAAATAAATACAATTTTCTCCATCTCTCTTCCCCCATCTCAGAACCTTCTCTCCAACACAAGCTCCTGCTTCCCAGAAATTCCTTTTAATCGTTCCATGGATGAAAACCATAATGAGAAGAGGAATGGACATTAAAATATATCAGTTCTACCTAATATTTCATTCTGTAGCTGACTCAAAGGCAACTATGATTAAACAAGTAAATCAAACTCGAAACGGAAACATGAACTTTTAATGCTGTAAAATTAAAAAAACTGGAAGGGCAAGAGTTTCATTGTCACAGCTATTAATACTGCAGGGTGAACTTAAATTCATCCCTCCACATTTCAGGCTCTATTTCTAGAAGGACACCATGACATGTGACTATTTTAATGGAGTATCTGACAGGCTGCTCCAAAAGGATGCTCTGAATGCAAAGCAACATGCACTCCTATACACACCGAGGGAATGTGATATTCCAATTAAAATCTGTGGATAATTTGACCCCTGGCTGCCTTACAGAGTTTGTGTTTTCAGAACCCATTTTTACTGAGTGTGCTCCAAGTAGTGTAATAGTGATTATGATGTTAAGATCTCCATCGTAAGCCAATGATAATTCAAAATCTGGTGGTTTGGGGTTTTCTCAGAATTAAGTTTTGGAGCATTTTAATCTTCTTAGAAGTATTGCTAAAAATAAATATTCAAGGCAAGCAACCTGCTCTAGCTGAGCCTGTTTTTAGCAGGGGGGTTGGACTTGAGATCACCTCCAGAGGTCCCCTCCAACCTCAGCTACTCTCTAATTCCACAATAACATTTTTGCTCTTCTTTCTGAATAACTACATAGAGTTGCCAGCCCTACCACTCACATTTCATTAATTCCTGGCAGATGTGTGGTCAGGACTGCACTGTACATGCTGCTTTGTTGATTATCTACCCTTTGGAACCACCAGCACAGCTTTGGGTACACCTTACTCAGAGCCCCGGCCAACCTCCCCTGGGATGGTGCCAGGGATGGGGCAGTGACCACCTCTCTGGGCAGCCTGGGCCAGGGGCTCACCACCCTCAGCATAGAAAAATCTCTTCCTTAGAACTAGTCTAAGTGTCCCCTCTTTTAGTTGAAGAATTCTCATTGCCACAGGCCCTGCTAAAAAGTCTGTCCCCATCTTTCTGACACTCCCTGAAGTACTGAAAGGCCTCAGTGAGGTCTCCCTGGGCCTTCCTCTTCTCCACACAGAAAAAAAACCCCAAACCTGTTTTAGTGATGCTGCAAAGTCTCTGCTGAACTCCCTGGTCATATTTAGGAGCAGGCTGCACACATCAAGCTGTGCTAAACACCCTGAACCTCAAGTTCATGGCTCATTTCTTAGGAAACAAAATAATTGGCAATGTGGGGTACTCTGCTTCAGCAGCCATCCCTGGAAAAGTATCCCTCTTTAAAATTTATTCAGGCTGACTAGTCAGGAGGCTGAGCCATTTAAACCACCAGCTGTTTCTCCATCCACACCAAAATGAAATGGAAGCATCTGGGTTGAGTCCTTCAAGCACAACAGGAACCCAATATTCCAAGTGCAACCCAAGCACTAAGAGAAATAACCTGTACTCAGGGCTGGTTAAAATTAGTATCTTCAAGAGGAGCTCAGGATGGTTTTGGCTGTTCTAAGTGTATCGAGTTTGGTTTAAAAGATTTATGGAAGCCTGGCTAAGTCTTTGCCTGGAACTCAGCACTGTTGTCTAATTCTGGAATCCCCTTTCTTCTGTAGCAGAAAACATCACAAATGAGCTTGTACTTGCCAGGAGAAGTTAACAAATGAGTGTTAACTCAACTAAACCAAACAGTTAATAAACCATACCTGACCACAGAACATTACCATCTGCTCCAAAATTATCAGCTTGGTAAAACATCATGAATGAGCTTCTACTTGCAAGGAGAAGTTAACAAATGAGTTCAACCAAAACAAACAGTTAATAAACCATACCTGACCACAGAACATTACCATCTGCTCCAAAATTATCAGCTTGGTAGGTTCCTAATATATGTTCTTGCTTTAGCTCCTCTAGAACAAAAATGCAGCTTTATACACCAAAAGACCAAAACCACCAAAGGGACAACAAAATCCATCCTACTGCAGGTCTAACTCTGGCACAGTTCACTTAGACCATAACATACACCTTCATTATAAAATGTGTTCCTTCTATCTAGTCTAAATCTCCCCTGAGTTTAACACCATCAGCCCTTGTCCTGTCACAAAACTCATGGATAAGAAGACTGTCCCCACCTTTCTTTAGGCCCCCTTTAAGCACTGAAAGGCTGCAAAATTATCTTCCTGGAGACTGCTCTTCTCCAGGCTGAAGAACCCCAACTCTCTCAGCCTGCCCTCCCAGCAGAGAGGTTCCAGCCCTCAGATCATCTCTGTTCCAACACCTCCATGTCTTTCTTGTGCTGAGGACTCCAAGCTGGGGGTTGGACCAGATGATCTTTAAAGGTCCCTTCCAACCCAAAGCATTCTACAATAGCTTTTCTTCATCTGGTGCTCTCCAGACAAATAGATATTTCATGAGAGTTATATGTTGTATGAGCTTCTTAATTACCTTTTGTGGGCATATTTCTGCTACCCCTTGAAGGCCACACCATTTCTAAAAAGGAGAAGCATCTCATCTGTTCAACATTCTTCACTCACTGATGGCTGGAGGTACTGGGAGAAGCTCAGGGCACCATTTGCATGAGGGAATTATCAAACAGCTTTACCAATACAGTTGTCTGAAGAGTTTTGACTGACCATGCCAATGATGCCTACACCTGGGAAGGCAAGAGCAGCTTTCCCTACCACTTACTTCAGAAACCCTTTTAAAGGTTTCAAGCTTCTGCCTGAGCTCCAAATGAAAACAAGTATTGATGAAATCATCTTTACTACATTTGCCATTTCTGTGTAAGAAAGTATTGCAGACCTGGTGGAAAACAGGCTAGGAGAAGTCCAGTACATCCAGATCATGGTACTTAGCTCATTTATTCCAAAATACACAAAAGCTGGTGTTAAATTATCTACCACCTAGACAACTGTTCTATGGATTTCACCCAGATGATAATGGGAGGTCATGTAAACGGAAATTAAACACAGGGGACGTGAGGATGGAAGGAAGGCTCAGTTTGCTGAAGCTTATTCTCTGAAACTACTCCTTATCTGAGCTACCATCTGCACTCCCCAGTTTAAGGTGACAGTCCAGTTTCCTCAAAGAAATTTTATTAACTGTAACCCTTAATATTAATTTTGCTGAGCTAATATACAAGATGGGAAAAGAGCTGATCGAAACAAAACTACCTTTTAAAATTCAATTGCCATCAGGTGTAACACTGAAAAATGAAATGATGAAAGAAGATGTGGCTACAAAACATTGTCTTTAACCACTGAGTCAATAAACCTGAAAAAAAAGATCATTCTGAGTAATTCTGCACATTTCTAAGCCCTGTATCAGAAACAGGGGGAGAAAGAAAAGCTCCAGACTCACAAATGAAACCTGTATGCATGTGGAGTTCTTCATGGGCACATTAAAAATAAAATAAAAATAAAGTACTTGTGTTGGGGGTAGCGAGTGACTCTGCAGAGCTACACATGCAGGCTGAAATTGCTAAACTCAGTGTCAGACACATGCCTTAGCTGTCTGTGATGCTAGACAAAAATACTTGTTTTTTGTTAAAACCACTCTTTTCTGTAGAAGTACAAGATACAACCAGTATAAGCCACTTCCACTCTGTTTATATCACACCCAAGTCGAAGTTCCAAAAGGAAAAAAAATATTTTGAACAACACAGAATTGGTAAAATGCATCTATTTGTAATTATTTATTTTAGCTAAAGAGCTGGTGGTTGTATTTTGTGCATTATCACACCCTCCAGCTTTAAAATCACTTCCAGCCCTAAGCAGGAGAAGAAATAAAGGGGAAGAAAAAGAGAAAACATTCTTTGTTTGCTATTTTTAAACTGTTTTTCTCTCCAGGTAAAGCCTGACATCAAGACATGAATGAGGAATTCCAAAACTGAAAGCAGTGAGGTCTGCTGCACTGCAGGGAACTGCCACATGGGGGATTCCAATTGGTGGGAATTACATAGGAAGAGGGGGGGGAAAAAAAGCCACAAGATCATGGTATGGAGAATGTAAAAAATACAGTTTTTACTTTTTGAAATGGCAGGTTTTAAAAGCATTTATATAGATGCCCTATGGAGTTCTCTACTAAATTTTTACTCTATAGAAACACATTGGTTTCCCTCCCCCTTCTAAACTAGACCTATATTTAGTATATTGCTTCTAGCAGTATAAAAAGATAAAAATCAATAATTTTACCCATTTTCAGTATTTGAATCTTTTTGGGTTTGTAGACATGCCCACTGGGGAAAAAAAAAAACTGACAGACATATAAGTACCACCCCTCCACATAAAAATATCTGCAGGCACATCAACCCATTCTTTAAATGTGTATCTCCCCTTTAGTATTTTCAGCATTATTCCAGGAATTCCCATTTATTCACACATAGCAATAAGTCTAAAGCCTGAGCTAAGCTAATACTGCAAAATTATAGCAAGTAAATCAGATTTTCACTACACAACTAGGGACTGGGGGGTGGGAAGGAGAAACAGGTTTTTTTTTTTTTCCATAACTCCCATTAGTACCAATAATTTGGGTACTAATTTGTATTTTTTGTACTGTAGCAGTGCTCAGCATGCAGGTGGCTGCTTCTCATGATGGAAAAAAACAAAACAAAAGACCATCTAATAAACCTAAAAGCAGTATTCAAAACCATGGAGAAGGTTAGTGATAAAAGATACTGATAAACCCATTTTTATATATCAATGGCCACCTATTTTAGCATACTACCAATTTAGAAGTAGATCTTTCTGAAGGCCATTCTTATAAAAAATGCACTTTTGTAAGTGTTATTTTGAAGAGGATTTTAGGTCTAAATCTCAGTGTGATATAATAAACTATCACAGAATGCTTTGAGTTGGAAGGGACCTCAAAAGGTCACCTAGCAGGTTGCTCAGAGCCCCATCAAGTCCTTCAATGTCTCCATGGATGGGGCATCAACCACCTCTCTGGGCAGCCCCTTCCAGTGTCTCACCACTCTCCTAGTAAAGAACTTGTGCCTGATGTCTAATCCAAACCTCCCCTGCTCAAGTTTAGAACCACTTCCCCTTGTGGTGTCCCTACACACCCTTGTATCCTGGGCTCATCTCTAGTAGCAACTTATTAACAAGCTACTACTTGAGTACACAGCCTAAGAACCACCTCTTGTTTTTAGAAACTGATTCCATCCAGCCCAACTGAATTCCCCCAGCAGAGAGAGATCTGCATTTCCTCCCCAAGTCAGTGCACTTGGCTACTGCATCAATGGCAAAGTGAGAAGCTCAAATATAGGCACTCACACACCAGAGCACACCACGTGGAACCACGTTCACCCCTTCCCCACAAGGCTCCTGCTGAGTGAGTAGGTGTTGTGAGAACAGCAGCCCCTCTCCTCCTTTGCATGGAGTCACAACAACCACCAGCTGAAGCTTTGAAGAGCACAAAAATCCTGCAGCTCCTGGAGGAAAAGCTTTAAGATTTAGGAATAACTTCCACAAAAATGGTTTTGGTGTAGTAGTACAAAGGGTTTCAGTTGTCTTGTAAACAGACCTTTGCTCATTAGATGGAGGTTTCCAAGAAAAAGAGCTTTGGCACCAACCAAATGCTTTTCTCTTCCAGCATTTGCTGCTCCCTGAGAAAGAAACCTCCTGCTGCCACACCTGGACTGCCTCCATCAAGTGCTGCAGCAGCATGTGAGGAGGAGGAGGAGAGAAGCAGACAAAGGTGACATGAGCTATGAGGTCACTGCTATGACAGCAGCCTGGTTGGGCAGCAGGCAGGCAGGCACTGTGACTTCATCAAGTGTATCACAAAGTTCAGGACTGACAGGCCCTAGTGAGGCTGGGAGATGGGCAGGAGCCATCACTTCTGGTCTTCACCACAGAATCTGGCACCTCCAGGATGGAGGAAAGAGGAAAAGCCACTGATATATGAAAATAAACATGGACTACAGGAAAAGAACCAAATTAATCGACTCAAAACCAGATTATTGTTACTTTCCACACCAAAAAAAAACCATGCTTGTATAACGATACCAAAGACAAACCATTTTCTTTAAAAATTATTATTTATTCTATGGACTAAAACAACCATTCATCTCCATGGACTTCTGCATCCTATTACCCATGTGCATATCAACCCAACCCTTTTTTTGAACATTTCAATCCAGAGCAGAGCAGTCTGGAGGGGGACTTCACTTTTCTGTTCCTCTGATGCAATGTCAGATCACGGGGAGAAGCAGCCCAAATTTCCACTCCATGATTACTATTTATACATGTATATCATTAATCCACTGTCATGTAAAGCTCCTGCTGTTCCTGCTACCTCCAAGTCCAGAATTTTGTGGCTCCACCACGACTCTGCTCAGCACAGTGCTTCTACAGAGAGCTGGTCCCAAATAAATATCAGCTGCTAAATGAGATGCGACGGAACACAAAACTACAAGTACCCAGAGCAGCTCCACGTTAAAAAGCAATAAACTTGCAATTACTACTCCTAGATAGAGTTAAGTCCCCGACTAGAAGTCATTAAAGCTCCACACAAAATTGCAGAGCATAATGGATGTTAATTCAATGTCCCCTGCTCTGAAAGCAATACTTGCCTTGCCTGTCTATTCATGTGCTGCTTCGTTTTAGGCTGAGCTTATGCTGCTCTGCCTCTTTCTGTTCTGTCTAGCCCCAAGTCGTCTTGGTACACTGAATTTTGACAATGCTGCTACTGTATTTTTCTCTTTTAACAGCAGAATTCCACATCGTGGATCTTCGCCCTAAATTGCTGCTGTGTTCTGCTGCAGGAAAAAAAAATATACTTCTGTGAATGGTGTGAGATAATATACTTAATTATATATTTAACTTGTAAAAGCCCTTTGAGAGCTCCCAAGATAGAACTCATTCTATGGAAGCTCTCTTTATTAATAAAAGTACTTATACCAATTACTTTGAACTTCTATAGACAGTGCCTTATTTCTAACTATTTTAATCAATCCTCACAAAATCTCTTGGCAACAGCGTGCAGGAAGTAGAGAGGCAAGGGAGTCGTGGTGCTTCAGTCAAGCCACCAGTTCTTTGTTTATTATTCCTCCTTTACCATGCTTCTGAATTAATCAAATCAAATAAACCCAACGTGGTTGGCCAGCCTCGAGGTTCTCCTTTATTAAAAAAAAAAAAGTGATTACATCCAGTAATGTGGAGTTAATATAGAAAGGCTCATAGAATTTTCCAGCTCGTACCACTCACAAAGTAACTAATCATGCCCAGATTTAAATTAATTTGGGTCAAATGAGACTCAATATCATCTTCCAGGTGCAGCTGCTCCCACGGAAGAGGCTGCTGATCCCAGGGATGTGCCTCTGGAGTTGGTGATGTGAATCCAGCGCCGAGGGAATGGGGTTTGGATTGATAATAAAGGGAACACCATTCATTTAAAACTATTCCAGCAAACAGATTTGGCCCTAAGCAAATTAGGGAAGAGTTTGCATGAATTGCTACCAGGGACACTCACCTCTAGCAAGGGGGGATGAGGAGGAGCTGATGAAGCCTTTAACTTTCTCTACTAATATTCCTGGATCTAGAAGGTGCTCAGCAAAGAGATCAGAGTCTGTCCAGGCAGTAAATGATAGGGATGAGATATCTATTGACTTTCCATTTCAGCTTCAGCCCTCTGATGTTCTGGCTGCTAACTTTCTGCAGTGGTCTATGATTTATATTCTACAAGATTATTAATATGTTTGATGTAAGAAATTACAGATGTCTAAAAAGCATTAATTCAATTTTCCAAGAGAAGTTTAATTACTACATATCATATAAAATGAAAAAAAAAAAAAGCTTTATTTTACAAGCACTGATTTTATCCTCTGCTGAGACACAGTGAGCCCTGCCACAGGAGTATGGGTGACTAAGAATTCTGTATTACATCTTTGGGCCAAAATATCTGCTTGAAGATAAAAACTATACTACAGGTTCCTTTCAAACTGAGAGTTTCTATCAAGCTAAACACATTTTGGTGGCTATTATGGAAAAAATTGGAATTCCTCAGGCATAGCTGCAGTTACTGGTGTTACCTGTTTGGGAGATTTGTGATTTAGTGAAATCACTTGCAATTGTTGAGCAGGTAACTAAAGCAGGAAGCTGAGACCTGTGATTTTCAGGCTTTTGGATGCAATAATCTGATATCAGAATTCCCAGCTCCATTTGAACGATTCCTGTCTAGGATCACAGGCATCGTTTGTGTTATCATTCATTCCCTTCATATTGGTGCCTTTATCCAAATTACCCACCACCGTCTGCTGTTTTACTGAATATTCACTAGAAACATCCATCCCTCAACAGATCTGGAGCCATTTCTTAACTGTGCCATGGCTGTAAAATTGCAGCATTTGTGTTTATTCCTTCTGAGCAAGATTTCATTAGCACACCGAAAAAAAAAACCACTAAAATAATCTGAAGTCAAATCAAACTTGAAAGACTGGACGACTGTTTTCTTCACAGTTTTTTTAAACCAAAGACTGCATTATCTAAATTTCACGATTCCCCTAAGTGCCTTTAAAATTACAAGCAATCTAGACCATGAGTCACTTTCATGCACACTCTGACTGCATGCGATTTTTTTCCCTCCCCATCTCAATTATATCTTAATATTATGGGGGCTGAAATGCATTAAATAAATCATATTTCATAGTGAAGCAATAATACTTACATGCGTTTTAGAAGAAATTGTCCTGTGTTATAAATGTATTTATAATGTCATTACCTTATTTTCCACATTGACTGAAATATTAGGCAGCAGCTCCAAGCTACGGATGGAAGCTTTTAGCAAACCTTATGTTTATTCTGCTGCTGGTAATTAGCTGTTTTAGTTAATATAATACAACATTTACAAACAGCAATTTATCCAATATATAAACTCGCTCCTGTAATTAGTGAAACATTGTTATTGATTAAGATTTAATATGGTGGCTGCTGTTTCTGCAATGTACTACACAAAGGGAACGATCACTAATTTGTCAGAGGACAGTTCCTAGTCAAAGTAATCTCCTGGCAGAGCACCATGAATTTAATTCTCTGTAAACTACTTTCTGCAATATTTTATCCAGCCTGCAAGTTTAAAATGTTTTAAAGGAGCAGGTAATAACAAAAAGACATTTAAGAGAATTACACACTGTACTCTCTCAGAAACCAAAACAACTTGATTATCCTTTTACTGCAAAACAAGTTTAAGGTGATCATTGTATTACTAAGTCCCACTAATCCAAAATTATTTGAAGAACACACACATACACACAAAAAAAAACCCCAATGCCATCACTTTAAATTCAACAATAAACACAAAAGTATCAATTTTTCCAGCAGTAGCATCACTGCAGTATTGGGCATCGTATTCTGCGTAGGAGTAAAACCAAGAAAAATTATCAGAAAAAAAAGATCCTTTCTGAAAATATTTCAGTTCATCGCAGAAAAATAAAGAAAAAGTTTATGGTATTTCAATTTTCAGTTTAAGGATGAATTCACACTTTCAAAACTTGAAGCTGAACTGGAATTTCTACCAGCAGCACTCTCTGGATTCGTTTAAACTCAGCAGTAAAATGTGAGTCCTGGACTCTTCTCCTGAATCACTCATCTGAACAGACTGTTACCTGTTCAGAATATTACATTTTCTTCTTTCATTATCAAAGGCAAATGAGGCAACTCTAAGTGAAGCACCATCTCAGCTATTAAGATCTTCAGAACGTGCAGCACATTTCAGTAAAATACACGAGCAACGTGCTCAGCAGCAGCAAACACTACAGAAGATAAATATACCTGACTGAACACAGAGCTAGTCACCTACAACTCTGAAAATCTGAGTCCATCCAGCTTTAAAATTCTATATCTTAAAATGCTGTAGTCCAAACGTTAATTTTTTTTCCCCTCCAAGAAGTTTTAATTTTCACAATTCTGTTTCATTTGAATTTTTTTGAATGAAAACATAAAATTTTGAAGGACAAAGCCAAAGATAGATTTAAAACCACAAAACACTCATTAGTTGACAAAAAAATCTCTCTCTGACTGAGAAAATATATGTATTATCTAAAAGTTTAGTATCAACTGGAAAAATTAGGAATATTCCAGTCTGGGAATACAGCCATCCTCATAATATTACATGAGGCACTTACATGCTTTTGGTAATGACAGAAATAATCAATATACACTTATTGTAGTAAGTAAAATGAACACAAGTACATAGGCTTCCAATCCACTCCTAGATACCTGTGGAATTCAGAGTAAGACCCAAGGATTCACATTTGAATGTATTCTTATAATTTAACCCAGTTACATACATATAATGACCAGGGGAATACTGGGGGAACAGGGTTTCTGTTACAGACAAAACCAGGAAAACTATTATATTCATTAAAATGCTCCTAAAATGATTAGTTTATCATCTTTGCTACAGAAGAGAGCAAGCTGAGTATAAATTATTTATGATGTGGAACAGTTTAATGGAATATAAAATAGCTTTTTTTTTTTTTCCTTCTCACTAGTAGTACAAGCTCTGAGTTTTTTTGCTGCCAGCTCCACACTCAGCAATGTGCTCTCCCCATTTACAATCATGACAGATGCAACAATTTCTAAAATGGTTCTCTTATCAACTTTAACTTAAAGGAATTACTTACACCACCCATTTAATATTTTCTTAAAGTGGCCCTGTAGAGAACTGTTGAACTGCATGAAAGGAAAATAAAGCACAAGCCTGTTGTCACTCCCTCCAGCCACTTAGGAAAATCCTTGGATCAAACCTGCCTACGGCCTGATCCTGCATCATCAAAATCACCGTGGTGGGAAGATGCACTGAGATCAACTTTCATCTCCCCCTGCAGCCAAAATCCCTCACTCCAGAATCTTGCAGAACGTGCTCCAGTCTCAGGGAATGTGTGAATGAGTAGGAATCTGTGATTACCCACGGGAGCAAAGGGATTTTAACATCAAATAGTTAAATCCCTAAAAAGCCAGAATTACTGGAAGTACTGCACGGCACAAAGGAAAAAGGAGGCCAGTAGAAAAGTGCTGACTCCCACCAGTTCTTCACAAATGATTATGAGGAATAAATGCATTCTGACACAGAATCATAGAGCAGTTTGCATTGGAAAGGATCTTTGAAGATCATCCAGATCCACCACCTTGCCGTGGGCAGGGACACCTCCCACTAGAGCAGGTTGCTCAAAGCCCCATCCAACCTGGCCTTCAAAGTTGCAGGGATTGGGCATCCATGGTGAAAAGTCTTCCTCTGTCTTACAAGCTCCCTTTATATATTGAAAGCCCACAACAAGGTCTCCCCAGAACCTTCTCTTTGGGCTGAATAACCTCAACTTGCTCTTCTGCTTTAAGCTAAGTTTTCTAAAAAAAAAAAAAAAATCAAGGACAAGGAAGAGCCTTGATAACAAAACACACACCATGGGAAGTTTTCATTATGACTCATTTTCTAATTTATTATCAGCTTATATTGTGTGACATGGATGTGTGATATCATGTGACATGGATGTGTGCACTATTACAATATTGACACGTTTACTCAACCCTAGTTGAAGAAGGTCTTTACACAACAAGACAACCACATTCCAAGCTAGAGCCCCTTGAGCTCAGACAGTGACATCTGGACACATGGACACTTCCACAAGATCACCCACTTCATCTTGATGTTGATATCTGAAACAGGTCAGAATCCCATCCCAAAAGCACTTATTGGATGTGTGCACTATCACAATATTGACATGTTTACTCAACCCTAGTTGAAGAAGGTCTTTACACAAGACAACCACATTCCAAGCTAGAGCCCCTTGAGCTCAGACAGTGACATCTGAACACATGGACACTTCCACAAGATCACCCACTTCATCTTGATGTTGATATCTGAAACAGGTCAGAATCCCATCCCAAAAGCACTTATTTTCTCTTCAATTACAAAGAGATCCCAGGGTGAGAAGCTCTGGCACAGCTGATCAGACCTATAACCAGCTGAAAATGTACCTCTGCTTGCCCATTTGCAAGCTGTGCAGCTCTACTTGGGATAAAAGCTCAGAGCAAAACCACTACACAGTTAAAGATCTAAATATGAGCCTTTTAAGGCAGCACAGGCTGGAGATTCCCCTCTTTAAATTTATTCCTCCTCTGCATAATTAAACATCACACAACTGCAGGTAAACCTGAACTGACAGTAACATTTATTTTGTGAATAATTGTGAATGAAGCCCTGTATTTTTCCTCCAATTTATTGATCAGACTTGCACTGAAAGCCATCAGGAAGAGAAGTGGCTGTCTCTTTACTGTTCTGCCATCTGTACAAAAGCCTTGTGTCACATTTTCTACAAAATAAAATCACTTCCCATTCATTTTCCACTCCACAGAGCCTCAAGCTACAGAATCTGAGAAGCAAGAGGAAGAAAGGAGTTAAAGATGCTACACGCTTCATCTCCAACTTTTCTGAGGGCCTAAGCTAAATTCAGTTCCTCCACACAGAAGAGAGAAAGCCCTCCACTAACAATAAATACCTTTTCTTTTTGTTCTGCTGAGCATTTGGAGCACTCCCATAGCTTCCAAGGAATGTGGTATCTGCCAGGAGAGTGGTGCCCATCACATCAATTTGAGAGCACGTCCTCCATGTGTCTCCAATAAAAGCAAATTAAACTCAGCCTTGTCCATAACCCTCTGGGGAAAAAAAAAAAACAAGCCCAAAACCCAGCCACAGATCAGCTTTGATAAATTCCTGTCAGAGCCTGGCAGGAGTGTTCTGCATTCCTGCCACCTGCCCCATGCACATCCAGCACCAAGAGCTCCCTTGGGCCAGTTCCTCCAGCCCTGGGACCTCCACAGCTCTGCTGAACACACATCCTCCCAGGACTGAGGAGGTTCTAGGGCATGTAGACTAGATCTAAGGAAGAAATGTTTGACCCTGAGGGTGGTGAGCCCCTGTCCCAGGCTGCCCAGAGAGGTGGTCACTGCCCCATCCCTGGCACCATCCCAGGGGAGGTTGGCCGGGGCTCTGAGCAACCTGCTCTAGTTGGGGCTGTCTCTGTCCACTGCAGACCAGGTGACCTTCAAAGCTCCCTTCCAAACCCAAACATCCTATGATTCCTTCTGCAATTATTGCTTCCACCAGCTCCAAGACACTGTAGCATCAAGCAACAGAAGCTAAGAGGACAGTTGGCTCCCAGTCATCATAGAGAAGGAGCAGGAGTTTGTCCTGAAGATATGAACAGAAGGACTTGGTGGTTCTTTTGCAGGGAGAGAGAAAGAGTTGGAAGTAGGAGAACAAGAAAGCAAAGAGAAGGAAGTAAATGAAGAATGGGTGACTAAGGGCAGGAGGCAGCTACAGGGGCTGGAAGTGGTGGAAAGAATCAGAAGAGCTGATAAGAACTTGGGGACTGGGAGAAGTTTAGGTAGGAACAGATGCCTAAGAAAACAATTTAAGAACAGAATTTGGGAAAGAAATACATTTAAAAATCTTTAAACCCCAAACCTGGTCTGATATAAAATACCTATTGAGTCACAATTCCCAACTGTCAAGCCTACTTTCTGGTTTCAGGACAATGTGTAAAGCTTACAGAAGGCACAGCAAGATTAATGTCCTGGGTTTCTGCAGTATTTCACAAGGAATAATATTACACCACTGTCTTCAATATCTAAACTTTTAGAAAGATGAAGAAGAGAAAGAATAAAGTTTGTTTTTTGAAATAGAGAAACATTACACTCCAAAAAGCTACATCAAAACAATAGTAGCACTGCAGAACCACTACTGCAGAAGATATTTTGTCTGATATTTCTTATCTGTTGAACTTCAGCTCCAAACTCTGTGTCTATGGAATCTTTAATATATTTATCACCTTTACACCTCGTCAGACTGGAAGCACTCTCTGAATAGCTAATTAAACACAGCTTTTTCTCTTCTGTTCCATGTCCAACCATTGCTACAGGCCTCTAAAATGAAACTTATCAACCCAAACAAAATAATGAGAAAAAAATATCTACATAGTGCTTTGAGTTAAGTTATTTCTTCCCTTCAAAACAAGTTTTGTGTCCAAAAATCAAGACCAACACAATAAAATGAGTTCACTGGATCTGGGGTACCCAATTAAAAATCACTAGAGCCTAACTTTTCACAATGCCTAGTGTAACACTGACCACCTCTACAAGGTTTTGCATCTCAATACTCCTGACAGATTTAGTTGTTGGGGCAGCCAAAAGTGCTGTGACACAGAAATATACTGCCAAATTTGAGTGGCCAAAAGTTGTCATGTAGCTGAGCACACCACAACTGGCAAATTTTCCAGCTAGGCAACAGTAAGAAATTCCTGACTTCCACTCTCCAACAACTATTCAGCCACTGCCCATGAAGGGCACTGAAGCTTTTTTTTTCAGTATCTGCTTTGTCCAATAAAACAGTCATGGAAATGTTGATGGGGATTAGGGCATCTTAACTCCTGTCAACACAGATTCCAGCCCCACCAGGATACTTCACAGCCATCTTCCAGTAGAACAGCTCTTACTCCTCAAGCCTACGTGGATCTGCTCCCCTAATGCACCAGGACAAAACCAGCAAACAAGAAAATCAACAAAATGAGGATGTCAAACCTGACAGATTTTTTGAACCTTCAAGGGTTGGTCAGAACCTTCAAGGGTGAGGTCACAAACTTCACTCTCACTTTAAGGCACACCACCCCTGCCAAGCTGACTCACAGCATCTATGGGGTCACCCTCTTTTCTCACTACAAACTACTTAACTGCATTTGTACCTGATAGATCTTGACCACCAGTTTTCTACTGGTCTGCTGCAGAAAGATAAAGTGAAGTCTTCTAGAAAGAGCAGCTTAATTTTAATTATGAGCCTCCAAAGCAAAGTGGAATATGGGTATAAAACTGGTAGCACTGGAAAACAACATAGGCAAGCAAGAACATCTGCTGAACATAAATGAGGGCTTGTCTAACATGCCCTTCTTTTCCTTAAGGTCAAATCTATTCACATAAAAATCTAAAATTCATTTTTAAGACATACCAAACCACAGGAGAAACTGATAGGTGCTATTTTTCTGCTGTACAATAGCTTGCTTGCAGGTAGCACGTTCAAAGGATGATTTTCTCAAGTTCAGTATCTTCTTCCAACATCATTACTTTCAAAAGAAAGAACTACGGGTGGTTTTTTTCCTCATGCTTCAAATGAGCAGATAAAAGTGAGAAGGAAAATTAAAATATTACATGAGTCACTACAATGTAAAACAAAGATCCAACTGACCTACTTATCTGAGTGCTTCTTAGAAGATCCCCCATTACTAAGGCTGAAACAACACCTACTCATTATCCTTCCTTCCAACATCCTTCCTGCCTACCTCCAGGAGTGTTTAAAGAAAAAGAGATTCTCCAGCAGGATTTCTTCCCTTGCACCAAAATAGCAGCCACGTTAAGCTGTCAACTTGAGTCTGCTGTCATGACTTGAACCCCTGGTAGCTCTTCAGTTGCCTTACGTGGTGGAAATGACTCAGGTAGCACCACTGCATGCAGTAATTCTCATCCCTCTGAGAAGATTTCAGGTTCTAAAAGCAAGGATCATGCAGCAAAATGGTGCAAAACACTCCTGGTTGGGTCAGTTTAAAGACCAACCTGTGATCCCAAAGGGACTTTGAAAAGTCAACGTGTATTACCTCCAAATTTCACAGCTTTGATTTCACTTTCACACCCTTCATGCACACCAACTCCAGCACTGGGCCAAGAACATCCACCCACACCTAAAAGTCCTTTTTTTCCATCTCACAGCTTCCTTTACATGTGGCTAAAGGCCCTAGTAGGAATTATTATGAAAAGCAACCATTAAAGGTATGCTAATGACCAGGAACTGTGACAGCTGCTGGAGAAAGGAGCCTGTTGGCTCCAGCACAGCCCCATTAACTATCTCTCATAAACTCCTCTGGACTCACTCATTTATCACTGCTGCATAGCCCAAGGGGGGAAGAGGAACAGCAAGAGCTTCTTTCTCTGAAGGAAAATCATAAGCCACTTACTCCTCCTAATGTCACCATCCCCACTGTTTGTCTGCATGATAATTAGGAAAATGGGAAGTAATGAATTTTTCTTTATTTATTTATCAACGTGATTTGAATCCAGCCATCAATGAAAAAGACAATGCAGTGTCTTGCCATGCTAACAGCACATCTTCCAAACTCAAATTATGAGCATCAGGCATATAAACCAAGAAATAATGTGACAAGCAAGTATTATCATCTTCTTTTGCCATTGCTTCCCAAAAATCAATGTTGACCAACTTCTCCCACACCCTTCCTCTCATTTTTTTAAACAGCAGACTTGACAGATGAAACCAGCTGGAAATGAGAGAATCATTGTGCTTGGAAGAGACCTTGAAGATCATCACGTCCAACCATTCCCCAGCACTGCCAGGTCCCCACTGCCCCGTGTCCCTCACCCCACATCTCCACGGCTTGGAAACCCCTCCAGGGGTGGGGACTCCACCACTGCCCTGGGCAGCCTGGCACAGGCCTCCACAGCCCTCCAGGGCAAGAAATTGTTCCTCAGGGACAACTGAAACCTCCCCTGGGGCAACTTGAGGCCCTTTCCTCTTCTCCTGTCCCTTGTCCCTTGGGAGCAGAGCCCGACCCCCCCCTGGCTCCAGGCTCCTGTCAGGAGCTGTGCAGAGCCAGAAGGTCTCCCCTGAGCCTCCTTTGCTCCAGGCTCAGCACCCCCAGCTCCCTCAGCTGCTCCTCCCCACACTTGGGCTCTAGACCCTTCCCCAGCAGCTCCGTTGCCCTTCTCTGGCCACGCTCCAGCCCCTCAAGGGCCTTCTGGGAGGGAGGGGCCCAAAACTGCCCCCAGGATTGGAGGGGCAGCCTCCCCAGTGCCCAGCCCAGGGGGACGATCCCTGCCCTGCTCCTGCTGGCCACACCAGTGCTGGCCCAAGCCAGGATGCTGGTGGCCTTCTTGGCCCCCTGGGCACACGCTGCCTCCTCTCCAGCTGCCTGTCCCCCAACCCCCTCCCAAGTCCATTTCTGCTGAGCACTTTCCAGTCACTTTTCCCCAAACCTGCAGCACTGAATTTCCGCTTTTAAAATTAATTATAGAGAAAAAGCTTTTGTAGGCTACATGTTGCAATCAGAACATTTTGAAACAGAAGATACCTCCTGTAACAAAAATGACTTGGCTTCAATTCCCTGGAGTGCTTCTACAACACCAGGACACAGTTGTGGAGCTGGACAAGCCAAGGCTTTCATCAGCACCTCTCTTGGAAGGAGGCTGAATTTCCAGCCACGACCTCCACTGCACTTTGCTGCAGAGATGACACACTGTGCTACTGGGAACAGTCAGACTAAACAGCCCTCAGCCTTCAGAGGATTGCAGTATTAAGAGAATAATTTTATTACCCAAATAAAATTACATATTAACATTCCCAATTTATTAACCCTTGCACTTTAAACTCCTTCCACCTTAAAAAAAGGAGGCACACTAGTTTTCCTCCATGCACATGCTGGCATGTCTACCACCAAATATATCATATAACTAATACATGATCAGACCAAAACATTTCTTAATATCTTTATTTAAAAAAACCTAAACCACAAACCCCACAGACTTTACCCCATTTCCTTTCCTCAGCCTCTCTCTGAAATATCCTTTTTAATTCATTGAATCTTCGAATGGTTTGGGTTGGAAGGGATCTTTGAAGACCATCCAGTTCCAACCCATTACCATGGGCAGGGACACCTCCCACCAGACCAGGTTGTGCAAAGCCCCATCCAAACTGGTCCTGAACACATCCAGTGGGGGAGCACCCACAGCTTCCCTGGGCAACCTGGGCCAGGGTCTCACCATCCTCAGAGTGAAGAACTTCACCCCATTGTGTAATCTAAATCTACTGTCTTCCAGTTTGAACCCACTACCCCTCATCCTATCACTACATATCTTGTAAAAAGTCCCTCCCCAGCTTTCTTGCAGGCTCCCTTCAGATACTGGAAGGCAGCAAGAAGCTTCTCCTCTCCAGGCTGAGCAGGCCCAACTCCCTCAGCCTGACCTTGTAGGAGAGGTGCTCCAGCCCCTTGACCATCTCTGTGGCCCTCTTCTGGCCCTGTCCTCCCTGTGTTGGGGGCTCCAGAGCTGGATGCAGCCTCATGAGAGTGACAGAGTGGGAGAACCACTCCCTGAAGAAGGTTGTTACACAGTCCTTCACATCTTTGTAAGCTCTTTGCTAACCAAATGTGGTAACTGAGAGCAAGAACTGATGGACAAGGAGAGGCAACAGAATTTTCCAGTCTTACCAAGTGCATTTCAGCTGGTGGTGGTGGTGGGGAAACCATGCAACACTATTTCATCATCCAGTTCTCCCATGGAGACACTGAAGTATCACTGCTTCAATATCTCAGTGCAGAAACACGAGTCACCCAATTTCATACCAATAAATAAAGAATATGTCAAAGTGCACAAAGAGCAGAAAAAGTATTAAAACCCAAAACCAATAAAAATGTCTCAGGCATCACTGAGATTTGTGTTTTGATTAAACAAGACTATGACATCCTTGCTGTGAATGTAGATGGTTCTTTCAGTCACTTTGGCCTTACCAAGTGCTTTGTTGTTTCTTTGAATACTGAATAATTTTGTAAAGCATATTTTTTCCTCTCTCCCTCATACAGGGTCCTTTCCCTAATTACAGGTACTACAAAATAAACACTGAATGAAGAGGGGGGGAGAATTTTAAAAAAATTTTAAGAAGAAGCTTTTTGTCCTTGTAGTCAAGAAGGGAATTTCCTTCATGTGAAAGAGGTGTAGAATCAGGTGGCAATGGGACTCCTGAACACACAGGAGCTTCAAAGCTCTGTTTTGAAGATGATCAAAGATGAAAATGGACATGGACCACTAAACTTTGAGTTCCCAAGAACACCAGGAAGATCAGCTCCTCCTAAATAAGGCAATGCACAAGTAATTAACAACTTATCTACCAGTGTCTCACCCTTAATTGCCCTCAAGTTCAAGACTTAGCGTTGGGCATAGTTGTGAATACCACGGTTGGTGGAGCACAGACTGTTCATCTGCTTAACTATGAGGAAATTGAGGATTCCCTCCTCTCCCCCTCTTCACTCCTCTCATTTCCATGAAACACTGTTCCCTCAAACTGCCTGGAAAACAGAGAGACAACACAGCTCCCAGAGGAAGTGTCCATTAGTCCAGGGTTTCTGGGATGCAAGAGGCACATATCCCACTCACTCCTCCACAGGCTTTGTCAACAAAATAAAACTATCAATTTAAGCCATGAGGAACATCACACATACCACTTTCTCACCTTACTGCTGCTCACAACAAATCCTCACCTTTTTTTTCCAGCTCAGTGCTTCAAACTGAAGGGCCCTTGTCTCAGAACTTGCTTGCAACAGGACAGGCAGAGTCCTGACCATAACAAATGCAACAGCAACATCAAGACCACTAATCAATATAGTGACTTTCTAAAAAAATAGTGGCCTTTTTTCATCTACAGAGGTGGCTAGATCATTTCCAAACTGTCCTCTTCCAATGGCTTGGTGCCCTTCTTTCAGCAGGTCTTCCTAAAGAAAACACCCACATGACACAGAGAAGGTTTCTTAGTTACAGAGACCATGAAATAAGGATTTTCATTAATTATTCAGGTGGTCATTAGTAAAGCAAATGGCTCTTAATGTCCATCCCTTCTGTCCCCCAGACAACCTTTCTTCTCAGAAGTCTTCTAATTCAACCCAAAGGAAGGGGATAACTCCAGTGCTCTAAAGGAGAGACAAGGGAGCATTTCCCCAGCTAAAATTAACATAACAGCAGAGTAAACACATCTTGCATGGAAGTCAGAATGAGTCTCAAGACCCAGGAAATAGTTCTGCTGATATGGAGGAGACTGTCTGTGCTATGTTGCAAAAATTTTGTCAAATTCATGCTTTAATCCCTCGCATGGATTTGTGGCATGTCATGTACAAGGACAAGTCTTGACAGTTCTCTGATTTGGCTTCTTTGGTATCATACCAGTGTTGTGGTAACCATGCTCCACAGCCCCAGAAGTCATCAAAAGGAGTCTGGAAAGGAGTATTTCTACAAAAGCATTGTGCTTAAAGCTTTAAGAGAGGCTCCACAGAAGGATCTGGCCAGGCTGGATCCATGGGCTGAGGCCAATGGGATGAGGGTCATCAAGACCAAGTGCTGGGTCCTCCTCTTGGGTCACAACAACCCCCTGCAGCTCCAAGCTGGGGGAAGAATGACTGGAAAGTGCCCGGAGTAAAAGGCCCTGGGGGTGCTGATCAACAACCAGCTGGAGATGAGCCAGCACATACCCAGGTGGCCAAGGTGACCACCAGCATTGTGACTTGGGCCAGCACTGGTGTGGCCAGCAGGAGCAGGGCAGGGATGGTCCCCCTGGGCTGGGCACTGGGGAGGCTGCCCCTCCAATCCTGGGGGCAGTTTTGGGCCCCTCCCTCCCAGAAGGCCCTTGAGGGGCTGGAGCGTGGCCAGAGAAGGGCAACGGAGCTGCTGGGGAAGGGTCTAGAGGCCAAGGGTGGGGAGGAGCAGCTGAGGGAGCTGGGGGTGCTGAGCCTGGAGCAAAGGAGGCTCAGGGGAGAGCTTCTGGCTCTGCACAGCTCCTGACAGGAGCCTGGAGCCAGGGGGGGGTCGGGCTCTGCTCCCAAGGGACAAGGGACAGCACAAGAGGAAAGGGCCTCAAGTTGCCCCAGGGGAGGTTGAGGTTGGATTTTGGGAACAATTTCTTGCCCTGGAGGGCTGTGGAGGCCTGTGCCAGGCTGCCCAGGGCAGTGGTGGAGTCCCCACCCCTGGAGGGGTTTCCAAGCCGTGGAGATGTGGGGTGAGGGACACGGGGCAGTGGGGACCTGGCAGGGATGGGGGATGGTTGGACTCCATGATCTTAAAGGTGTCTTCCAACCAGAATGATTCTAGGATTCTGTGAGTGGAAACATTCCTCTCATGATGTGCTGAGGGCAGAGGCAGGGCTCCTCTCTGGCAGAGGGGAAGGTGTATGGGAAGAGGATTAATATGCTTCCTCTTTGCCCAAGCGTGACAAGGAATGATGATGTTCATTTGAAAGCTAGCATGGCCATTCTGTTAGCCAGTCAATAAAAAGGGAGTAGCAAGAACAAATTGGTTAATGAATGAGGGAGGAGAGAGGAGAGTATTATGCAGTGAATCTATAAAAATGAACTCAATTTGAATTCAACCAAAAGAACAAATTGATGGAGCAGCTGCCTTTGTCAAGCACTAGATCTTCATCTGGATGCTGAGATAACACAGGGGTTCCTTTTGCTTCTGTCCAATATCTTGGGGTTTTGCTATAGAGGAATTAAAAATTGACATGCTTTTAAATGCTGTTTGAGCATCAGAACACATTCCTCTCACCATTCTAAAGGGAAAATGCTCAAATCACCTTCCCTACCTTCAAACTCTTCTGGTTTTGCTGTGGTTTTCCTATTTGCTCAACTCTGACAGAGAGAAAAAAGCCAATTAACCATTATGTACATTTAAAAAAGAAATGCCTGTAACCAAGTGAAAAACTGAAGGAAGGAGAAAATTATTCACAGTGTTCCATTGAAATAAGTATTTTTCATGTCAGAATGGACATTTTAAAGGGAATGAAGAGACACAGGTAAGCAACTTCTCATTCTCCTTCACTTAATGGCAGTTTCAGAGATGAAATAAAATGTTTGCTTAACAGTTCACATGATAGAGACAGTGCTGGGATGTGTACTTGTCCAGAAGAGGAAACCATCCCAGATTTCCCATTATCTGGTGGGAAGTCCCATTTCTTGCATTGCTGGATAAAAACATTGGTCTCTATTTGCACAGCAACAGCTTTTTCATACAGCAGAGTTTCACAGCATGTATTTAAAATCTCAAAAAAAAGCCAAAAAGCCTAATTCATATCCCAAATACCTTTGTGTTCAAGCAGAAATACCAGAAAGGGAGGGAGGGAGGAAGTGGATAAAAACATTGGTCTCTATTTGCACAGCAACAGCTTCTTCATACAGCAGAGTTTCATAGCATGTATTTAAAATCTCAAAAAAAGCCAAAAAGCCAAATTCATATCCCAAATACCTTTGTGTTGAAGCAGAAATACCAGAAAGGGAGGGAGGAAGAGGCAGTGACAGAAAAAGTGAGTGCCAGGGGAGACATGAGCCATATCCATGATATTGTGTTTATTCTAATTAAGTTGAGCACCTACAGCTCTATGGGGTTTAATATTAAACTTCAAAACATACATGACTACTTCATTACATTCCACTTGCTTCTCCAAAAACCAGCCAAATCCCCCAAACTAAACAAAAAAAATAGACCACATCCTCAGTATTAAAAAATAACCCCTTCCTTCTTGACTGTCACCCTGTCTTCTGCAAATGGAACAGCCAAGACCAGGTTACATTTGCACAGATCACTAAAGTATTTGGGCAAAAAGTCTGTTTTCTCCACCAACCTGCTACTTCTGAACCATAAGAACAGCAGCACATGGCAAGAGAATCATGTACATAAATCTGAACAAAATCTTATGAGCAAATCTCAAAAAATCTCTTTTGAAACAGATTCCACAAAAATTTTCCCATTTCTAAATTATAAAACTGAAGCACAAGAGACAACGTCTGGAATCCATCTTAAAGGAGTTTTTCAACCAAAGGGATTCTATGCAAACAACTCTCCCTAAATTTCATCTTGCACCATGTGGTTTTCAAACCTGAAGTGTAATTTTCAAACAGGAGCCTTTAATATTTTTACAATCATCAACTGTGACTTCCAGTCACCAATCACACTGTACTTCCCCAACACAGCTTGCTCCTCCCTCCTGCAAGCAATCATGTTTTGCCTCAGGCTATGTAGTTTATCTCAAATTATTTCAGAATCATCTAAAAAAGATTCATTTTTCTATTAAAATGATGAATGAGCTAAATGAGGTATGTAATAAATACTGCAGGTTTGTAAACAGACTTTTCTCTTGAGAACTAATGCCTCAACTCATTTAGTAATTCTACCCCCTGGTATTTTCTAGTGAAGCCATCCTTAAAATATGGTTAGCACGGGGCTGTTGGGAGGGAGCAGGAAGGGTCAGAATATAATCTGCTTATGGAAAATAGGGGACCTCCTCTTGACAAAGCTAATGAATTGAGGACAGGAAAAATAAATGCAATGCTAAAGCAAAAGGTCAGTGCAGAGCACAGGGAGCAAGTGACCTGGGCCAGCCACCCAAAGATGATGGGGAAAAGATCTAAAGAGTTGAGACAGAGAAGAGTGAAATGCTGGGTTTTAACAATAGGTGTTCAATTATGACACAGGGTCCAATTCACTCCCAACATAACTCAACAGCTTCAGCTCTAATAGATCAAGGAATATATTTTGTCTATTGATTTCAGTGCTCAGAGAAGTAAAAGAAGAATTATACATCCCAAATATGATTTTGCTAGGGAAAAAAATATCCAATAATCTGATTACCACGTTCACCTAAGGTACAAGAAGTGCTCTTTAATATAAGGATGCTTCTACCAAATTGATTTTTTTGAACACAGAATTCATTAATAGACCTCCTTGTGCAGAAAATCATTTACAAAACAAAAAAAACACCTCAGCAACAACAGATTTCATTTTCTAACAGGTACTTGAATGAGAGCCTGGAACAATACAGGGGGAAATATATAATTGCATTAGTATGGATACAGATTTCTAATGATAGCAATCATCAAATTTTAATGTTATGGTTACAGCACATGAACAGAACAATATTTCTGTGCCTCTTCAAAGGGAAATGAGACTTTAATGTCATTGGCAACTCAACAAAACCATTTGCTAACATGCAGGGTCCTAATGACAGCTCGTTCCAATCCAAACAGTGAAGAAAATATGTTAACAGTAAACTCCAGGTCATTATAAGGAGATGGAAATACAACAGGTCCTCTGCACTTTGGATAACTATTGATGTTTTTTTTACTCCATATTCTCTACGTCTCATCCTGACTCACATAATGACTCCAGTGATGGAATGTCAATAAGCCATTTACAGCAAAGCCATCCCATTTCAAGCCACTCCACAAGACTATGCCCAACTCGACTGCACACAATTTTTAGATGTGCAGCAAAAATCTCCAATAATAAATACTGGCAGAGGAGAGGCCTGTGCCTCTGTCAGTAAAGCACAACACAAGTGTTTTGGAGCAGGCAGAAGCATGGGGCCTACCAAAAAGCTGGGGAGGGACTTCTCCCAATGGATTGTATGGATGGGACAAGGAGTAATGGCTTCAAACTACAAGAGGGGTGATTTAGATGAGAAATGAGGAAGAAATTATTTACTATGAGGGTGGTGAGACACTGGAACAAGCTGCCCAGGGTAACTGTGGATGCTCCATCACTGGAAACGTTCAAGGCCAGGTTGGATGGGGCCCAGCACAACCTGGTCTCATGAAAGGTGTCCCTGCCATGGCATTGGGGTCTGTCTAGATGCCCTTCAGGGTCCCTTCCTACCCAAACCTCTTTGATAACTGCACCAATCTGCTACACCAGTACCAAAACTCTTTATGGTGAGACTGAAGTAAAAGAATTAACTTATTATTCAGTCCTTCTACAAGAAGGATGGGCAGAAAAAATCCCATCTATGTGCTAAGGGTATGGAAAAAAGCAATACTTTTTATCAGCTGCACTGCTACAGGCAGTTCTCAAGTACAACTTCCAGCACACACTGCACTTTGTCCTCTGGTAAAAACGCTCAGAGACACTTTGCAAATATCATGTCTCAAAACTGACTGTAAGCAAAGCTAAAGGTACAAACCCACTCTTTGGTAGCAAGGCTAGTTCAAGAAGTTCTCATTTTCTCCTCTCAACAACTCACTCTCCATACAGTTTGCAGGTTTCTCAGCTGAACTGGTTTTGTAGCCAAGCCCTAGAGCAGGCTGTGGGCACATCTGTATTTAGAAAAGGCCTCCAGGATGGGTTTGTAATGCATTTGCCTCAGCCCACAACGTCTGTCCTGACAATACAGGACAGGACTGAACTGCAGTGCAGAGATGGAAATGGGTAGAAAAAGAGGTAAAGATATTCTCCATCAGCAAAGCATCCCTCACATCTAACAGTGATGTACATCTGACCCTTCAAAACGTGCCAGTTCACATCACTTACCAGAGAACAGACAAAAAAAAGGAAGAGGGGAAAAAAAAGACAACAGACTTCTCATTTCAGGAGCACTCAGCCAGAGATGGGTGAGAAGCCAAAGGAGATTCAAGACCTCACCCAGCTCCTCAACATCCTGAGTCTCATCAGCATTGCTCTTGAAAGACTAGAGCCAAACAGTGCAGGGCAAGGCAAGTGTCTGAAATGCTCCTCAAAGTCCATGACATCTGAAGGCATTATGAAAGGAATCAACAGCAACTTGATTAATTTATTCTGAATTAAGCATCAACAGTTGAATCAATCCTCACACTGACTCCACCAAGGCTTTGGTCTGGGTGTGGAAATTCTACCCTCATTTTCAACCTTGGTTGGTACAAACATCAGAATTCCTGGTTTGTAAACCTCTGGATCTCCCCTAATTTTTTGTTAAGAAGTTGACATTCCGTCAGGCACTTCCCAGTCCTGAGGGAGCTTTCTCCAACAGCTTACACAGCACCTAAGTCACTCAGCTCTCACCAGCTCATCTATCATCTGAGCTCCTTTCAGAGCTTTTATGAATATAGCTCAGGCTTGAAGAGCTGTTGCTGGGAAAACTCTGCATTTCTTTTAATTCTTTCTAGTGAAACTTCAGATTTGAGACTTAGTTTGAGGGCACCTCTGCAAAGAAAAGTTTTGTCAAGGGAACTTTCAGAAGTTCCTCCACTCTGAAGAGACACAACAAATTAATTCAGACAAGAAAAAATGAAATTCTTCCTTTCTAACCACAATTTCTTTTCTTATGCACCATCTACACAATTTAGCAGCAGCAAAGGAATTAATTTTGTAGATAATGTTACGGACATTTAATAAAGACTGTTTTTATCCAAAAAGAATCTGGGCTACAAACCTACCACAGTAGTTAACTAGAACATGGAATTACTCATTCTATCTGATAAGATATACACAGAGTTATGTCCCCCCATGTTGCAGATTTTCTAAATAAAGCTTAGATACACAAAACTAAGAGCCAGCATAAAATATAAAATAAAAAATGACCAGTTGTCAGAAAATAAAGGAGGCAACTTACAGAAGGACATGCAAAGAAGTTGAGAATTACTCAATGTTTTAATATTTAGACCTATTTTAAGGAAATAAACACAAAGTCTACTTGCTGCTTTGCTATCTTACACAGCACTTCAAAGAATGAACCAACTACAATGGAAATGACAAACCTGCAGTAGCAACAGCAGATGTGTGTGGTCATTTTCAGCAAAGAACCTTCAAATTTCAAAGAATATTTGAAAATTTCACAGATTTAAACAGTAAAATGATCACAACAGAGGTGACAACACCAGGATACGAGTCACTAGCAAAGCTCAGATAATTTGCTGCTTTTCTGATGTGCAAAATCTCTACAGTCCCACAAAGGCAGGTTTTTGGTAGCCAGCTCCACAATGCCATGCAGTGACAGCACCAGCAAGGAGAGCACCACCAGCAGCACCATTCCTATGTTCTCCCCACCCAACACACCTCCAAACAGCACTCCCCAGGCTGAGGAAGTTCAGAGTTAGTTATCAGCAATTCTCAAACGTCTCACGTAGGCAGTGCTAACTTAGATATCCTAGAGTAAGTAAAAATTTAACAATAAAATTGACATAATGGCTAAACAAACCAGTTTGCTCTCCCTAATAAGAAATCTCTCAAGCATTTGGTTGATGAGAAAGGCATCATGTGCTCCACAAAAGCACAGTGCTAACTACAGTAGTAAGTGAAAGATGCAAACCCCCTGGTAATTATGCAAATAATATTCCCCATTATAAATCTTCAGCTCCTCATTAGGTTGAGGCCACAAACCCCTTATCTCTCCCTGCACAATATTAAGAATCCAAGTGTTTAAGGCATTAGACTGAGGCTGCACCTTGGTCATAATTCCTCTGTTCCTGTATTTTAAAATAACAAAATACTGTGCATTTGTTTACCATGCTGTAATTATTCTTCAATAATAACATGACTACAGAGGTGAGAAAAGCATTGGGAAATGTCTGCAAAAGACACTGATACTCAGGTGTACTTGGGTGAAGTTTGTTTGGATTTAAACTGTGATTTGGAAAGATAATTAAAACCAAGATAGATTTTTACTTACAGAGCATGGATAAAGTCATTGCTTATCAAAAGGGATTGGTTCAGTATGTTACCTACCAATAAACCTGGGAAAGGTTTGATTCTATTTCAGATCCAGAGGGCTAAAGAAATATTTATGTAGTTGCTGACATAGGTAATCCCATTTCTTCTCATAGGAATGCTCACATAAGCATTTTAAACATTTTTCTGGAAAATACCAATTTCTTTACTATTTATACTAAAAAAAAAAGCAGCATATTCATGCCTCAGAGAATAATGACTATTGCTCCAAAGGGGAGTCAATACAGACTCAATACAGCAAGCAACCACTGCATAAAAGAACTTGTAAATCTGCCAGACATTTGAAATAGACTGAAATATATAGTGTCAGTTTTCAGAGGAAAATAGCCAGCCATATTTTACAGCTTCCTTGTCAGAGACATTTATACATCAGCTCTAATAAAATATGATTCTTGGACAGAGAATGTTTCACTATGCTAGTTCCAAGTTTAAGGCAATCGCCAGAAGTTCAACTTTTTGTTGTTTTCTTGCACATAAAAGACTACAATAAATGGTACTTTTTAAATTCTTATTGTCAGCCAGCTTTCTAGCCCAGAAAATACTATGGGCTTCCTTTAAACATGAAGCAGCACAGGCTGTGCTGAGAGATCTTGGAGTCTCCTCTGGAGACTTTCAGGATGTCCAGGATCTGGACGTGATCCTGAGCAACCCAGCTTTAGCAGGGAGGTTGGACTAGATGATCTCCACATATCCTTCCCAGCCTGTTCTGTGATTAATTTCAAGAAAAATCATCTTATATTTTGTGAATTCTTAACATAGACTAATCAAATTTAGTTAAAAGACCTAGACTATCATATTACTCTTCCACCCTCTGAAAAAAGAGACATTTAATATCGCCCAGACACACAGGACGACGTTATCCTTGCAGCCTTCAGAAAGGCTGAAATAAGCTACTCTTATCTGACAAAAAAATAAAAAGACATAAGATTAGATACTTTTAAAGAGTAATAAAGAAAAAAAAACCAAATAACATGGCTGTTTGAAAGCCCTGAGACTTGTCCAAAGCCCGTGCACTCACAAAGCGCTGTGCCTTCTGCCGCTCCTCCTCCGTGGCAGCTCGCTCCCGAAGAATGGCTCGAGTCAGGTGCTCGTTGGAAGAAATCCTTTCCCTCTCCAGGAGTCTCCCAAACTCATCCCGTACGTACATCTGCTCTTGTTTCAACCTAGGGGAGGGGGAAGGAAATTGAGGTTGAAGGCATGTTTTCCAAATGAAAGGCTCCCGGTCGAGTCACTTCCACAGCAGTCACTGTGATACGTTATTAGCAGCTTCCAAAGACACCTAAACACAAATACTAAGAATTCCCAAACTTTGAATAAAGTGTTAAAATCACAATACACAAGAGCTACCAGTCTTAGTACCACTATTCATCAAATTATACAAAACACAACTAAGTCAAGAGCTTTTTATACACAAGAACACGCGTGAAGCTCTGTTGGTTGGTTTTGTTATGGTTTTAAGAAACCCTTTTTTTCCAGGAAAATCCTCCTCCTCTCCCACCAGCACCCAATTTTCAGCTAAAAGCTCCATTTTTTTTCTGCTTTCCTACCTCTGGACACACCACAAATCCAACTGCTGTGTCATTTACTAAGCTGCAAAGCGATCGAACAACTGTAATAAACCTTTCCCAGACATTCCAGAGGCTGAGATGAAAACACATTGAGCTTGTTGCACCAGAGCTAATAAAGGCAACTCCAGCCCCAGAAAATCCTCAACATTTATATGTCACAAACCATAAACCTATTTGAGATCTTCACCATACTACTTGACAAAAGCACACCACATCTAATTTTGATGAAAATACCCAGATACAAGTTGTTCAGCTAATAAAAACTTATCTGTTGCATGAATGTTGTGACACTGAACATGGAGTCAGCATTAGGGAACTTGGAATAGTAATGAGAGTATGAAAAAACAGTTCTCAAATAGGTTTCTTTTTTTTGAAAGAGTGATGGAGAGGAAGCTTAAGTATTCTCAGTGCATTTATACGTTGTCAAGGGAGCTTGAGAGAACAAATTGTGATGAGTAGGGTCACTTTGTAAAAGGTACCAGCATTACAGCACATTAGATTCTTCCCCAGGGAAAATATTTAAGTGAGGTGGGGAGGAAGAAAGACAATTACAAGATGTATTACTTCTGAGCTCAGACACAACCCCTGAAACGCAGCAACCAACTGGGAATCTTTATAAAAAGTTTATTAAGCAGCATCTTCAATTACTGCAGCAAAAAAAAAAAGTCAGATTATGCAGACATGGACCAAATTCCATTAAGTGATTTCCCAAGGTCCCCTGAATTATTCCAGCAGCATTGATATAACAAATCCTTCACACAATCAATGGTGCAGTCAAAACATGCTGGTTGTCTTTTGGATTGGAGAAATCGTGTTTTGTCTATTGAAAAAAAAGTGTCAAAATAGGAACCTCAGCAGCTTTTGCTTGAGACAGCAGAGAAAGCAGTTAGTGTTCCCTGAGACTGAAGTAAGCTCCTTCCTCATCCTGCTTGGATTTCACTTCCCACCAGTGGTTTTACCCTAAAAATGTCTCTTTTTTATGCAAACTGTACTTATAATTAAAGCACAGGAAATCAGACATAGCTGAAAGGGGATGCCAGAGGTTTCCATGCTACAAACTCTTTGAAATTAAAAGACACTTAGATGTTTACATCTAATTCTTGGCAAATCATTCCTGTATTTGACACGAGCTCACTTAAGTCTTCTCAGGTCCTCTCCTCCTTGCCCCTGGAATTACAAACCTTGGCGAGATCTCCTCTCAATCTCACTTGCAAAAAGAACTTCTCCTAACACTTAAAAAATAATGGGCTCCTAATGTCAAGATGAACTTTTTGATGGCTTAACCCTTCTGCTGTTACATTCAGCTTCCCTACCAACGACCCTACAGAGGGACAGGAGGTTCTTTTCTACTTTTGCCTAAACTCTGCATGTCCTTTGCTGCAAACTTGCTGCAAGATGCTGACCCAGAATCTCATCTCTGTTTGCAAGTCACTTCACTCCTCACCCTACAGCGAGCCACTAAAAAGCTTTTCATCAGTAGCTCTGACATCCCACAGAATTAGGAGACAATAAGTTTGTTGTGGGCCTGGCCACAGTCACACAGGAGGGATGGTTACAGAATGCTGGTTTCCCACGAGGCAGAACTTGCTATTTTGGCCTTAACCAGCCCGTTTCAGATCAGCCCAGGTATCTCAATACTACCTCGTGGCCATTCCAGCTTGGAGCATCTTCTTGGCCATGAACAGCTGTATCATGCAACAACAAGAAAGGCAAGAATAGGGCTAGGACACCCAAAACTGGTAGCTATAAAAGCCCTGCCAAAGTTGTACAACCCTACACCTGATCCTGTAAGTTAGTATTTGATCCCCCTTCTTCCTTAAAGTGCAATTTCTTGATAAATAAAACCACTACCATTAGTTCCAAGACCACTTTCCAAGAAATCCCATTACTAACCACCTTCCAGGCTAATCATCTCCATTTGTCATTTGCAACAAATCTCCACCCCCTCCAGTTTAACCAGTGATTTCCCAAAGATGCCAAGTGGCTCAGTAGCCACTGACAAGATGAGGCTTCCTGGCTTTCTGTTGCTTTAAAGCAGCTATGCTGCTAGGGGAGAAAAATCAAATCATTTATTCTCTGCTGCACTTCCCTTTAGCAAACATGTATTTTGCCTTTTATTTTCCATTCCCTTCTATGTCAATAACAGGTCTTTGCTTCAAGATTTAAAAAAATCTTTGCCATTAATTTTACTCCCACAGTTCCAGAGCTGTCTGGATTGCTTTCCACTCCCTCAAAAATATCCTTCTTTGCTAAGTTTCAAAAAAAACCCCAAACAAAACAACAAACACCACACCCACCTCTTTATTTTTAAACCTATCAGAGTAAATAAAATGAAAACTTCCCCTTGACTTCTAACAATTCTCATTTGGACTTCTTGGCTTCCTCTGGCTCCAGGACTTTTAGCATAAAGCTTTCTATGCTGGCTCCTATGTCTGCATCCACATCTCAGGGACATCTGGATCAACCACAACCCTTTTAGGAGACAGTTATTCAACCAGCACCACGTGGAGCTGTTTTCTACACGACCTGTCTTGTTTGGCTCTGAAATGCACAGGGCATTAATCTGTTCACGTGGGTCCAGAGGAGGGTCACAAAGATGATCTGAGGGTGGGAACACCTCTCCTGTGAGGACAGACTGAGAGCTGGGCTTGTTCAGCCTGGAGAGGAGAAGGCTCCAGGAAGACCTTCTTGTGGTCTTCCAGTCTGTGAAGGGGGCCTACAAGAAAGCTGTGGAGGGACTTTTTACAAAGGCTTAGTAGTGACAAGACAAGGGGTAATTGGTTCAAACTGGAAGAGGAGATATTTAGCTTAGATATTAGGAAGAAGTTCTTCAGTGTGAGGGTGGTGAGACACTGGCACAGGCTGCCCAGGGAAGCTGTGGATGCTCCATCACTGGAGGTGTTCAAGACCAGGCTGGATGGGGCTTTGAGCAACCTGGTCTACTGGGAGGTGTCCCTGCCCATGGCAGGGGGATGCAACTAGATGATCTTTAAGGTTTCTTCCAACACAAACCATTCTATGGTTCTATGAAACAAAAGAGTTGTCACAGCTTTGTCTTTGCAGTTATTTGAATTCATCTTTGTATTTCCAACTCTCCTCTTTCTCTCCTCTACATAAAGAGTTTATCAGCTCTTCATTTCAATTGGCTTAACTAGATGCCTCCTTTCATCAGGACCTACCTGCTGCTGTAACAAAGCAACTCTGCAGTTCCTGTGCTCATCTCCAGAAGCAGAAGCTTAGTCCTACACCAGTGTCCAGCTGCAGGGCACAGGAGTTCCCTGTGTCACTGTGTCTATGAGCTCAAAGCCTTGGCAACAAGTGTGTATCCAGCTCTGCCCATGTGTTTAGCAGCAGTTTGACCTAACTTCTAGATCAAGACCCTCAAAACACCTCGAAGGAAGCTGTGGGTTTTTGTTCCTTGCATGGTTATCTACTAGAAAAGAAATTTATATTCTTTCATGATCAAGTTTTATACAATTTAGGCCAAAGAGGTGCTTGGTTTATGTTCTTCAAAAAACATCCAACACTGCCTTGCTCATAGCAGCATCTAAAATCAGAAATTTAGAGTCTTTCCTGTCTACTCTAATCCCCATTTGTGTGATCAAGAACATGTCCCATCACACCTACAGAACAAAACACAACTGGTTAACTTCCTGAAGTAGCCACTAAACTCTTTCATTTGGGATAACTCTCATTCACAAAAAAACAAGTTATAAAGACCCATCTCAACTGATTTAAATGCACCAGAGTTTTAACAAAATAAGTAGGATTTTGAAGCAATTTTCATTTATTTGAGTTGCATAATTGGGTGGCTTGTAGGAGCTTAATGAAACAAACACAAGGCAGATACGTGCTGAGGGCAAACATTTGCTTGCATCAACTTACAGTAGTTTTCTTCCTTGACATTACAAATTCATTTCACTGGCATTCAGCATGTAGTGCTGCTGAATAAAGGCAAACATCAGCTAAACCTCCAGTAATAAATTATATTATCTAGCAAAAAGTAAAAAAAACCCAAACAAATGTACATCTGCAATTTAGAAAGAAACAGCACAACTTGTCAGGAGGGTCCACTACTCCAAGAGATAAACAGAGCCCTTCAACATACACATAAAAAAAAAAAGCACTTAAAACCCCATTTTTAATTACCATGAATATAAAAGGCTCAATGGAATGGTTCTCACGTTTAAGCACAGTGCTCTAGTTAGCAGACAAGAGATGTTACACATTTTACTGGTCATTTATAGAGAAAGTGTTTTAAGAAAAGGTGCTGATGCAGCAGAGAAGGCTGCTGGCTACACAGTTCTCTACACAGTTGATAGATGGAATAAAATATCTCTAAATGATCATGAAATACTGTTCTGAGAAGCATACAGCTCTTTAGTCACAGCAGCTGAGTTAATGACGTACAGTCCAGTGTTATCTCTTTCCATAAAGGATTAACAAGAAGCTCCATGTGTTAAAGTCTGGATGAACACAGTATTTCATTCTCTCAGCTGTTTTATACCACAGTCACACCCAAAACCCAGTGACTCCTGCCTTTCTACAGCACTGTCTTTCAGCACTTCACTCTTGAGTTAATGCTATGAAGAATATTTATGTCTTTGCACCTTCTGTAATTTAGTAAACAAAGGATTAAGTCAGTTATTACCTCTAAAGGCTTCTCACATTCTACATCATAACTTCTTTCACCATTCTTTAAATGCTTGATGATTGTCTCTTTTTTAACTGGGAAGGGCAGTCCACAGCTCTCCCAGAACCACACCATCATTTAGGCTGGAAGGGACCTCACATGGGCCCTTCAAACTCCCTGCTCAAGCAGGGTCAGCTGGAGCAGGCTGCCCAGGACTGCACCCAGTTGGGTTTTGAGTTCCTCCACAGATGGAGGCTTCACAACCTCTTCAGGCAACTCAATGCAGTGTTTGACCACCTTCAGTTTTCCCTTGTGGTTAGAAAACATGACATGTCCTTTCTCACATTCTTCAGGAACCTCTCCTCATCACCATGACCTTCCAAAGACACTGAGAGGTGCCTCACAATGACATCAGCCAGCTCCCTCAGCACTCTGCACTCCCCAGGGAACCTCTCTATGTTCAGGTTAAGTGTTCCTAATCCTGACCCTCCTTCACCACGGGTAAGCTGTCTGTGCTCCACACCTTCCCCCTGGTCTCAGGGTCCTGGCACTCCTGAAAGCTAAAGACAGGGGAAGAAAAGGCAAAGGAGGTTTTAGACTATCTCCAGCTTCTCTATTTCCTTTGTCACCAGGGACCCTGCTCCATTTACCAACGGGTCCACACTTACCCCACTCTTCCTTTTGATGTTGATTTTAGTGCTGAATTCTGGTATTCATACCTAGACAGATCTCCAGGTAGGTGGAGAATGATATTTTTAGTTACATATCAGCAGATAGACAACTAAAAATATCTAAGTATTTCCATGGAGTAAAGCAACAGCAAACATCACAAACATTTCTAATTTTGCTATTCATGTGAACACAAAGTTTACAGATTGAAGCCAGGAAAACATGTACATCCCTTCCTTTGAAATGTTCCAGACAAAGTTCAATTTTTAGCTCGTTCAGTGGTACTTGAACCTATTTTTATCTTGGTAGCAAGACCCTTGCAGTCAATGACTGACATAATTAAACCTACTGGACACTTCTTGTAAGTGTGATACTTCAAAACAACATGCTCAGAACAGCTCCCATCCTTCTGGAAATCTGTTCAGTACAACTCAAACTTGTGAATATTAAAATCTAAAACAAATATTGGTGTATACATAGAAAATTTCCTGAGTTTTTGTGCTAAGATATAAAGATTCATTTGTTATATATGTTTTCATAAAAGTATGCTTTCCAAGTAGAAAACTGAGTCATCTCCTGACTAGAGATGTTCTAAAATATAGACAATATTTGGGCATTAAAACGTGGAGGGGAAAAAGCTTCTCTCAGAAGAAAAGAAGTTGTAATGGCTAAAACCAGACACACCTTTGTCCCTAAAAATCACTACACACAAGAAGTACATCTAAATAGATAAAGTTTGGATCTTACTTAAAAAAAAAACCAACCAGAGGTCTGATTGAACATCACTGTCATTGAAGGGTGGAAAAAATAATCCTGGAGGAAACTGGTAGAGGCAAGGTAAATCCTGAAACACTAACCACCAAAGAATTATGGAGCTCAGAACAAACAGAGGTATAATAAGAATTTGGGTATTTTTTACTATCATATTTAGATTCCACTCCAAGACCATTTTTTACCATTTTATTCCTGAAGTCACTTGAATCCAACTAACATTTGCAATGTACTCCACCTAAATGAGACTGTTAGGACTGAACATAAAACCTATCACACTACTCTCAAGGAGCAATCTTGCATCAGCAGACTGATGAAAAGAATCCTGAAAGATGTTCTCAAATATATGCAAGTCAATTTGCTGTTAGATGTAGGTTTTTTGAGGGGTGACCTGGAGGGACAAAGTCAAAGTTATGCATGTAACCAAAGCATGTGTCCCAGCCACCTCCTGAAGCAGACCTTCACAGCAGAGCCAAAGGGGACAGACCTGACCTCAACAGAAAATTCCCTTGGCTTCTGCATTCCTCTTTTTTATTCAAATCTTTTTTCTATAAAAGCAGTTAATGTGAGAGTCTAGGTGGCATCTGAACAGCCTTTGAACTGCCTAGGAACATACCACAAGCAAGACTGAGTAAAAGAGAATCTACACGTGAACACACCAAAAGTTTCAGAGCATTGTCTAAGGCAGCCTGAAATTCTTACCCTGCATCTCTGGGAGGAAAACCTCTTTCC
>NW_008590178.1:48639-70474 GCF_000691845.1 Merops nubicus
GACCAAATTAATTCAATTATGGCATTTCCCAAGCTAGTGGTACTGCCACTGCTCCTCCTTCAAAGAAGGACAGCTGAAATCCCACAGCAGTGATGCTGCACCAGAGACTGTCACCCAACCAAGACTGCAGGTGAGAGCCCCCAGCTAACACACAACAGCCTCATCAATTATGGGTGACCATCACAAGCACCATAAAAAAAACCCAAATAATTATCTCAATTGCTTAGTTCATCTTGGACATTTGCTGCAGTTAACAGTAGAGGAAAATTCTTCAGTTAAGTAATGACTTAAAATTAATAGCTGATAACTATCACATTGGTTTTGATGAAATCAGTGAAGTCAGAAGACACAACTAGCTCCAGTCTCCAACTGCTGTGCAGCAGAAAACTAAAAACTCAGCACAAAAGCATCTCTGCTGGGACAACAGCCTGTGTTCTTCATCTCTTTTAAGAAATTTCAAAACAGATTCCCCAAAAAGTTGATGCTAAAGCTTTGCTGTAAAACATCTCCATCCATTTCAGAAGCATTTTTTAAGGGGTTGAAGAGCAGGAAATTGTTCATTTTACCACATGAACTGAGCCCTGTGATCTTGCACAGCATGAACCATGTTAGCCACGTTGACACACTGAATAATTTTAATTTCCAATCTGGAAGAATTCACTCTGTTGTTTACTTCAAAATATCCATTTCTGTCACTCTTGAGAAACACCTGCAGATGTTAAAGATCATCTGAGGGTAAAAGCACCTTTTAATTCACAGACAACAGCAACACATTGAGAAATGTCAAAGGAAAAAATCTATTTTGTTCTTTAATGGCCACTACATGTTTTATTTTAAATTAATCAAGAAACCCTAGGAAATCTAAAACTGATAAACAATGCTAGATGAAAAACAACTACAGCAATCTGTCTTTTTCAACCCCTATTTCCTGATATTGAAAATTTATTATGCTATCAAAGATTGAACACTTTCTTTTTGTTACTTTTCAGAGAAATGATTACTTGCCAGTTGTTGTATCTTTATTACAGTCTCCAAGCTACATAATCTGATGGATCTGTGGTGATCCAAGATAAACTCATTCAAGTCCAAAGCATGAACCGTGTCATTTTTCATTACCTCCAAGCAAATAAAAGCAAAATATTTCCTCTTTCAAAGGCCAGTATCAGGAAAATCATCCTCTGCTCTATAAAGGGTAAAAAAAAAATCTAAAAAGGTGTTAGCTCCCTCTGCTGTATAAAGGGTAAAAAAAAAAAAATCTAAAAAGGTGTTAGCTGGAAATGATCCTTAAATATGAACTTCAAGTAAGATGACATAAAACTAAAGTATTTCTGTATCAAAGAAAATATATCCAATATGCTTTCATACAATAAGGGTTGGGGGGGGTTAATTAATTTTCATTTTTCCCAGCTTCCTTCATCTTTCATGACCTCTAATCACTTCTTGTCCATTTCTATCTGATACCTCTCCCCTCAAAAAGCTTCCACTGCCTAAAACCACGAGTACAACGTGTTTACAGCAGAAACTCCTCATCAGGTTTATTCTTTTTGCTTCTTTTGACACAAGCAACTTTGTTAATGCTTTCTGACAAACTTCCCTAACAGCCAAAACTGTTTTGAACAATGCAGTTTAGGCCACGATACAATATTAATGAGTGAATAATGTTTCTGAGCCGGGAGTGTCAATATTTAATGAGCGCACGCGGGCTGTGCCATGGAAAGCTGAGGCTGAAGATCACTGGAGCTGACAAGGGATTTGAAAAAAAGCTGTGAGAGACGTCAGGAGAACAACTTGAACCTGAGCTGAGGGCTGAGGAGTGTGAAATGGAGATTTCTCTGACTCCATTCCTGTTGTTTATTCACCTGACTGCAACGTTGGAGGAATGATCTAAAGCTCATCTGCCTCTGCAAAACTGGGGGGTTTCTATACCTCACTTTTAACTTGTCCTTCAAAAAAATCTCAGCATGACAACACAAAAATATGTCTGAATTGAGGTGACTTCCTAGCACCATTTACACATTAAAAAAATTAATCTTTTCACATCAGACTTTGCATACTACAAGTGAAAAGCAGCTACTCTTAATAGTAACAATCCCATTCTTTTAAAACTCTGTCCTAAAATTTGATTGCTAAATCCTGTACTTCAGATTATACAAACATTAACAGAAAATATCATTTTTCTGCACCAAAAGCCATGGTGTAAAAAGGACACATGTTGCCTTTAGCTGTTTTGGCACTCAGACTGCCCACGTGTCCCAAATCAGCAAAATCCAATTGTATTTTCCTTTGTATTTGCCCCTCCAATCCTGGGGGCAGTTTTGGGCCCCTCCCTCCCAGAAGGCCCTTGAGGGGCTGGAGCGTGGCCAGAGAAGGGCAACAGAGCTGCTGGGGAAGGGTCTAGAGCCCAAGTGTGGGGAGGAGCAGCTGAGGGAGCTGGGGGTGCTGAGCCTGGAGCAAAGGAGGCTCAGGGGACACCTTCTGGCTCTGCACAGCTCCTGACAGGAGCCTGGAGCCAGGGGGGGGTCGGGCTCTGCTCCCAAGGGACAAGCCACAGGACAAGAGGGAACAGCCTCAAGTTGTGGCGTCCCCATCCCTGAAGGGATTTCAAAGCTCAAAAGAGATGTGGTGCTGGGGGACATAGATCAGTGGTGAATTGCTTATTAACAACTGGACTTGATAATCTCCAAGATCCAACCAAACAATTCTATGATTCTAACAGAATCAGAAGCAAGACAAACTGAACATGCTAGTTTTAAAAACATGGAAATACAAAATCAAAAAAGGAACATGCAGGTCATGAAAACCAGATTTCCAATCACTTCATGGTGCTTCATCCAAAACCATTCAAAGGTGACTGCATGGATCCAAATTACTATTGACTTTATAGACCACAACACAGACAATCAAAATTCTTTGACAAATTCAGTAGAAACAATCAATCAAGAGCTCTCAGGAGGATGATGCACTCCAGACCTACTGACTGGTTTCCACCCTTACTGCAGAAGGGAAGTGTGACCAGGCATGGCCAGCACCACTGCAGACAGCCCAACTGATTCACCACAGCTATAGCAGTGAAGCCAGGCAACTTCCAGTGATAATACATGAGAAAGAGGAAGAGGGAAGGAGAGAGGCCAAGTTGCAGGCTCAGGATACAGGTTGCGAAGGTCTCTTTGTCCTCTCATGAAAGTCAGCAGCATCTCTGGAAGTAGCAGATTAATATAATGAAAATAAACTTCAACAATATCTGTTTCACATGGGTGTTTTTTGCTTATCTACCTCAAACTGCATACAATAATCCAAGAGATTTTCCTGCAGTAATACAGTATATTACTGTTACTTTCCTGTGCTTACACTTCATATTATTAAATTTAAGAAGAAGATCACCATACTCCATATCCACTTCTCCCTCATGGTGACCTGTTCCTCCTTAATGCTGACCATAGGCATATAAAAATTAACCCTTCATTATAAATGCTACAAAACCCAAGGGTTAGTGATTCCAAGATAGATCCCTAAGCATCAAGCAAGCATTTCCCAGCATGGTAACTCCTCCCTCCAGCACATCCCATCACATGCTTGTCTTTGGTCACTCCCAAATGCTCTTACTGCTCTTACACTAGCTCCAGACAGGTCCAGTAGTGATGACAAGGACAAAGTTATCAAGTGCTTGGCTCCACTCTCTCTGCAGGCTGGAGCTTGTTGTCCAGCCCAAGAAAACACTGAACTTCATACAAATTACCTGGGTTGACACTACGTTCCACCTTGCCCCACTCAACCATTTCTTTCCCCTACTTCAAGTGTTTTACTTCTCAAATGCCCCAGAACACTGAGTCTGGGTAACAACACTGGGTTGAACATGACCATCCATTTTTCCTTTTCCAGCTACATTCCAGCCTCAGCCTAACAACTGTCAATGGGAAAAAAACCCTCTGCTAATGGCCATGCTATTTTATGTGCCAGTCCTTGATCAGAAGATCAAAGACGCCAATTTCAAAACCTGTAATTACATTCAGCTCCTCAATTGATCAACAATATTTCCATGGGTATCTTGTTAACCACACAGTGACATGGACACAGGCTATTGTCAGTCTAATGGCTGCTTGGACCCAACAGAAGGTGGTTCAGTTGACTTTATTTATGAAGATGCTTGTGTAGTAGGGATTTTAGGGGGGGGATGTTGGGTACTGAGAAAGGAGGGAAGGTTGTTTGAGGGGATTTTGTAATTACACTCCATAAAGCCACTTTTTTTAAAATATGTGCATATAGATCAGTATCATATAAATGACTAGATGAACAAACTCCTACCTTTATGCCAGAGGCAGGCAGAGAACCTAAGTCAGAATAGTAAAACTGTTTTACATAATTTGTATATGTATTTAGCTAAGACTTTTACCAATATCTACATAACTCCACTCAAAATGACTTTCTAACTTAATATCACTCCTCCTGGGATCTGCAAAGGCAGTCGTAGAATTATGACAACATTAATTATCCACTAAAATGAAGTGACAGTTACAAGTTTTTTGATTATTATAATTTTTAAGTGTTTCTCTGCCATGTCTTCCCATTTGCTGCTTCTCAAAATGAAAGAGCTCAGCAGTTTGAAAGCAAAGGTTTGTTTAAAATTGCCAAGGGAGGGGGAATAGTTTCCCTCCTACCTCCTTGAGTCTAAAACTATGAAGCAGTATGATTTTTGCTGATGCTCTCTTCAAATAAACTCATTGGCTTCAAGTCATTTTCCCATCTCTCCTAGAAATAAACTTATCAAGATGAAGCTTAGTATACAGGCTGTCAGTTGAGATGCCAGGTTTTAAAATTGAAGTGAAAAATAATCTCTTGAAAATTGGGGTTTATAAAGGTAGGAGTGAATTATAGCACTGCTTTCTCCAATTTCCCCTTCCTGCCACCAAGATTTATCTCTGTATACACTGAGAACTAGACATAATGGTATTAATGGAGAGTCAGACCAGTAACAGAGATCTTGGAGACTAACTTTACCATGGCCAAATATTAGTTTTTTTCTTCACCTTAAAATAATAAGGGAAGTAACCCAGGTTTCTAAGTAATTCCAAACCCTCAACTTCTGAAGCAGCATGGCTGCAAGCTGGGCCATCTTATCTAGACTGCACTTCTCCCAAGATAGGTTGGACCAGATGATCCCTGAGGTCCCTTCCAACCTGGTATTGTAGGATTCAACCATTTTAGGCCTCCTTGGCATTTTTCAGGTAAGACTGTGCATTCAACCTTCCTGGATTTAAAAAGGGTACAATGCAACCCCATTCAGACTTACAATTCCAGAATACCATCATCTTTTCAACAGAGGAATATCCAAAGAGGCACCAGTTTCAACAGTTCACCTGATCACAGTACTTGTTTTATATTTAAATCTCCAAAATTGTCTTCACATTTAATATTGGCTTCTTGCCTTGCCTGCAGAGGGACAGCCTTGACCCAACCTGACCCTCCTCCTTCCCTCTTGTCCTCTGAGAGAGCACTATTATCTCATAATCCTCTAGACCTCCACAACAGGAAGGAGGTGGTGGAGTCATCATCCCTGGAGGTGTTCAACACGTAGATATAGCACGTGAAGCTATTGCCTATTGGGGTGAAAATGTTGGGGTGAAGGTTGGACTTGATGACCCTAGAGGTCCTTTCCAACCATAGTGATTCTATGAATATTACAGCTGCTGAGGAGTAAATTCACTTCTAAACCTTTTGCTGTGTGCAAATCAGATGATGGAAACTTCTGCTGTAAGAAAGGGGGGGATACACCCCAAAATAGGAGGAACTTAACCTGGAGTTGCTGCTGTCTCCATGCATGTTGCCCAGCCCTGAGGCTGAAGAGGTCTTTTGGACACTCAAAGGAAAAATACCATTATAAAATCGGTTATATGCACCAAACTTGCATGTTTTGTTTTAGTCCAGGAGCAGCCCTGCAGTAGCTGATTTTACACTCCAGAAAAGCCTTCTCTGCATCTTCCCCAATTACTACTTTGGATAAGACTTTTAAGATCACCAAATCCAACCATTAACCCAGCACTGCCAGGCCACCACTAAACCATGTCCCTCTGCCCCACAACTCCACAGCTTTGAAGTGCCTTTTTCTTTTTTAACCCCTAGGAATGACAATCAAGAAACTTCCCTGTAAAAGTAGTTTCTCTCAAAAAATGCCTTGAATCTCTCTGCAACACTAGTGGCATGGAAAGCTTGGCAGAGGAAGGATGACCAGAGGAGGGAGGCTTTGCTGGAAGTACGAATTCTTCCAGTCCTAAGTATGGTTATCTATTAGATAGTACCTTTAGCTGTTTGTTTGTTGGGTTTGTTTGTTATTTTAGGTTGGTTTTGGTTATTTGTTTAAAAAGAGCATGGTCACGTGCCAGAAGATACTCAACTCCTATCCTTGACTTACCCGAAGTCAGAAAACAATTAAAATCACTTTTACAGCACCAAAATATTTCCAGCTTTCTATCTTACTGTCAGCAGTAGAGGAGACCCAATTTTCTAATTGTTTCCACACTTCCACCTCCAAGAGGTCCCTGTGGCAGAAGAGTAGATTACAACTGTTTTAAAAGTAGCTTTTTGTCCCCCCTGAGAAAAAACCTGCAAGAAAAAGCCAGTCTCCCAATTCAACACAGCTAATTACCTGAGAAAATAAAACAACTTAGGGAGAAAACAAAAATACTCCAGAAAAATTCTCACCACATTTAGTGCACTACCCATAAGAACTGAAGAGACATTAGTGTGTTCTTCATAAATTTACCTCAGTCAAATACAGAATTAATGTTGTAAATAAATCAATCCTTTGATTTTTTTCCGTTATGTTCTTCCAGACCTATGCCAGTAAACTGGAATAAACATGTTATTAGAAGCAGAATCAATAGTAAGCTTTAAAATATAGAGTAGCACAAAAAGGTCAAGCCCCAGTATTGATTTTAATATAACATTTTTGGTGTGTAGTTTCCCAAAGGGTTCTTCTCTAATACTGTTCTCCATTCCTCTTTGGCTTTCCATTCTCGCTGGTGAATTTGTTGTTCTCTTCTCCAAAAGCTGTCTACTCCAGGTTTACTAAGAGCTTGTCATCTACACAATGGACTGCTGAGAAACAACAAAGACAGGGCTGGGGGGAAGCACTCAGAAGCAGAGGATCAATTACACTGTAAAGTGTGTTGCAGTTATACAGGGACCCTTCCCTGAGCACGCCACCACCACTACTCATGAAAAAACTAATGGCTGCAATCTACTCTGAGCCACCTTCCTGCACCAGTGTGTACTTGGTTTTAAAAGCTGGTTTAGAGTTCAGAAAGATTTCTGTTAAGCAGATGAGGACGTCTGGAAATGGAGAGGTTGAAGGAGGTTCTCCAGCTAATGACAGAAAATGCCACAGCACACAGAGCCCAGCAAGCCAAGTAGAACAGACTGCAGCAATTCATTACCAGGCAATGCTTGAAAAATCTATCATCTGTGTTGCTGAAGAAAAGAATTTTTCACCAAAACCCTCACAGGAGACTAGATACTCAAAACAAAACAAAAGAAGATGGTCACCTGTATTATAAATTGTAATAATAGCAGTATTGCTGCTATAACTGCTACAATACTGACAGTCTCACAACCCCTATGTCACCTCCAGTGCCAGCATGAGATGGCAGCTCTGACACATGGACTGGTCACATCCACCAACACCATCACTGCTCATTCTGTTGCAGTCAAGCAATAATAAAATTTAGAAGTTTTTTTTTCCATTTAGAAAAGTTAGGATAAAACATTTTCCAATGTTAAAAATCAAAGTGAGAAAACAACAATTGGGCTGAGTAAGAAAAGGAGTAAACTAGAATCAGCTTTGGCTCTTCAGTGGGGTTTGTTGTCAGTGTGATTTTTGTTAAGAAACACAAGATGGAGTTCAGGTGTTCCACAACTGACTGGAGAACACAACACCTACACCACTCAGACTGAAGGTCCAACCTACTCATACAACCCATCTCCAACACCAGCAGATGCATCAGAAAATGTAAGACAACACATTTACACATGCACAACTCTGATTATTTCTGGGAGAATAAATGTTGCTTCCTCTTGAGATGATGGAACAGAAAAAATGAGACTTCTAGAAGCTATGACTGCATCCATCCAGTCCATCCCAGTAAGCAGTCACATTCCCAGTGGGCCACCAGCCAAAAGGCAGCTTTAGTAAAGCACTTCCAGGAGTGTCCATCCATCAGCTGGACTGCAAAAACTGAGTGAAATGAGGCAGTGCCCTGGTCCAGGGCAGTCAAAGATGGGAGAATTCAGCCACTGGAAATTTGAGTATTACCATCCACCAACTTGAAGTCTCACACACTTTCAGGAAGGTAGCCAGTAACCTTTGGATCAACTGAGAAAGGTTTCACAACCCCTATATAGACTTTCAAATTCTGGGGAAAGAAAAATCCTGTAAAGGTTCACCATTATTTGTGGGAACATCTAAGTTCCCCAAGGACTCTCCTGTATTTCATCCCACTTTCATATAGCCAAAAGTTTAGGTAAGCTTCAAACTCTCAGCAAAGAAACTTAGGGGTTTTAACCACATCTAATCACACAAACAAAAAAAAGAGATGAACATATATGAAGAAAGTCACAGAAATAATATGAAAGACCAGTGGGCACATAATTTTAGATATATGTCCTCAGGCTAGGCCTAAATCACTACTTTATGTGTAAATATTCAAAGTTCCTTTACACAAGAGCTGTGTAATTCATGTACTGAGTGCACTGACAGCATTAAAATCCTATTTGAAGAGTCAATCTTTAGGTCTAATCCTGATTCTAAGCACAGATCTTCATTTCACATAGAAAGAGTAGTCCTGGATGGAGTGTGTACCTATCTGTGAGTAAATAAACTACACAGCAAGCTAAAATTAAGATTTCCTTCAGAGTCTGAAGTTAGCAGAAGGCATCTCACAACTGGATCAAAATGTGGCCACACTGTATACAGAAATAGTACCAAGTTATCTATGAGATAGTAGAAATCAGACACAACAAACAGTGGCAGCTTTCAGATATTTGTGTGTTTAAAGGTTTCCCTTAAAGGCTGGAAAAACCAATGGTTTTGAGAAAGGAATGAGAATGAACACATGCAAAACACACCATCCATGGTAAAAAACTGTCATCAAATCAATGCAGAAATGAAAGATCTTTCATTTTGTGTCACATGCCTTTGGCATGTGCCTTAAAAGACTGTCAACAAAGAAAAGTATTTATCAAATTGTTAATAGCTCACAAGTGCCAGATCAAGTAGGTTTTTTACTAGGATACCAGTTAAATTCACTAATGAAGGGCTTATGCCTCTACCAAACCTCTTCCAGAAAACAAAAATAAATAGAAGCCCAGCACTTGGACTTATTTTTCTTGACAAGAAGTTGCAAATCTTATGTTCAGAGGGCCAGGTCTCATTATAATCATTGTCTTATCAGAGAGCCTGACCTAGGTGCAGAGAGAGCCAGTGACCACAGCTCTGGAGGCTGCTACCCAGAGCCATGAGACCCCACCACACGGAGTCCAACTGGCCTTGGGCAGCCCCAGGACATTTACACACTGCACCCCTACATGCAGGTTATGAAACCTGCATTACACTATTTTTTTCTTGTGCAACTAGTGACCTAGGAATACTACAAACTGTTCTCTGTTCACAGCTTCCTTCTGTTGTATGTCTTCAGCACTGTGTAGGTGGGAACTCAGGTTTTGTTCTGTTTTCCAGCATTGCATCAATGTTTGCTACAAATAACTACAGTTGAGAGTAACTTTTTCCTGTCCATGTTTCTATTACCTAGAACACTCTGCACCAGACAGACACTCAAGACAGAAAGTGCTTTATCTGAACAATGGGCACCTAGCTCTTAAGTGTTGCTTGAAAACTGAAGTCTATTAATGATGCAAAATTATAGCAAGTCTGCAGGTCAATGTGTGTCCAGAAGACTGGCACAGGAGGCTACAGACAAAACTGCATTTTTGTTTTCACCTGAAAGTAGGGATCTTGACTTGAAAAAAAACACAAATTTGTTGTTGAAACTATTTACAGAGTGGTGTTCACATCACACTCAGAAGAACATGATCCAGAGAACGATTCCACATTGGCTGTGGTGCTTCTTGAACACTTTTAAAACACAAACCTCAGCCAGAATTCAGCCCATAAAGACCTTAAATAATAGCTAAGTAAATATCTGCATCTTTTAAACTTGTTTCATCCAACAGGAAAAGAGCCTCTACACTCTCCAAATATATTTTCACAATTGCATATACTATGCAAGAAATTGTTGAAAAAAGTCAAAACTAGAAGAGGTTTAAAGCTGTTAACAAGACTTGATATTTGTCATGTAAACTATCAAATAAATAATAATGAAAAAAAAAATTACTTTTCAAAAGCACAGATTCTTCAACCTCATTTTAAAGACAATGAGAAGAGTTTACAGGACCCTTTTAATATTCAACATCTTCCCACTGTACCTTAGTCAAATAGCAGGAAGATTGCCAGCTTGCTTCCCTACAAAATATAAAGTCAGGTATAGGAGAAGCCAATCTGCTTCTACCCTTCACAGCCCAACGCACAACCCCTGAAAATTGAATTATGGAATACTTAATGAAAATCACCAAAAAGTGTCAAATGCCAAAATCCTGAAATTAAAAGCCCCAAACATTTCCATACTGTAATCGTGTTTAGCTGAATTCTTGAGCAGTCAACATTAAACTGAAATGGAACACAAGTTTTCCTGTCAAAACCCAGTTCAAAAGAGAGGAGATTTCACTCTAACATATTGATTTCCTTTATTGCTGATCAAAAAAAAAGCCTTTTTTTTTCCCTTGGACATTTATATAGTCCTATCTAATTATATACTCCATCAACCTAACTCAATTAAATAATAATATAATGATGTGTAGAAAACAACTGATGTATACGCAGAGAGTTTAAGTAGTACTAATTACATCTTAATTTTTTTAATCCATCATAATGAGGCTTTCTTCCCATTCTCAGACTGGAGGACAACGTGTAGGTTAATATTTCTATTCTGTGTGTCCTATTATCTATTTAGGAAATACACTGAAAATATAAATGAAGACACAAGTCTGAGTTCACCAAACAGTCCAACTCAATTTCCAATTCAAACAGGAACTTTTTTAATTACTAATAATCCCACAATACATTAAACATGGCAGAGTATATTTTTAAAAGATGCCACAGCATTGTGTGACTCTGCCCAGTCTTCCACAATAACTGCAACTGCTGAGCAAACACACAAAAAAAGTCATATTTCAATATACAGAAAGGATATCAAAAAGGATTTCCCCTCGTAAACTGTTTTAATACAGTACTTTATACCTTCAAAGCATTATCCTGGACTATTAAAAGCAGTTCAGATCATCCTGCAGCTTACAGAAATCTCTAGTATTCACACAAAATGTCATTTCTACTGCTGTTAAAATTTACCTTTTGATCCAATGGGTTGGAAGTGACCCACCTCTGCAGTGCTCTCAAGCTATTTCCATCTCTACACCACAAAGTGAATATTTGAGCTCAAGAGAAATCAACAAAAGACTGAGCTTAAAAGACTGCAAAAATAATTCATGCTCATGAGGTCAAAAGGGATTTAGATCAACATTCTATATAGGCTCTTACAAGGAAATTTCAGTTAATTTGATGTTCTAATGTCTATTTAATATCAAAACTTTCTATATCACTTAACTGCTATTTTGTTTTGGGGCATAGAATTCAGCTGTTCATAGTAAACAGACAAATAACAGCAATAAAAGCATCAAGTACACATTTGTTTTAAATAGTATTAACACACCAACCTTCTCTTTTGAGCTTCAGAGTCTCTTCTGGCTCGTTCTAATGCCAGTTCTTCAGCTATTCTTTTCTTTAGTTCTTCATCATTAACTGCAATTAAAAGACAATTAAATGAAATGTTAACCGAACAACATATTCCTAATTACAGAAACAACTGCATAATTTGGTGCTCTATTTTATTTATATTCTTTTTTTCTATAAAGCAGTTGGAGGGCTGTTTTGTGGTTTAACCACCTCTCAAATTTTAGCACATAACATTAGAGTGCCTTTAAAAATTACTCTCATTAAACAACTTCTCATCTTGGAAGCGGAATCTTCCAAAAATTAAAAACCATACAGTGTAGGTTAAATTAAATACATTTTTCTTAAGAAACATGCCTTTATAAAGTAAAGCTGGGGGGAGATGAGACTAAGTAGGAAAGTCAAAAAAAATGCTGGATTTTATTCATGTGGAACCGAGGGAAACGTTGTCCTGTGTAACGAATCAAGTCTTTCCAGAGGCCTATTTCACCCAACGACGCATTTCCAACATCCTAGAGCTCACACTTCTACTTCCTACTCCTAGGAGAAGCTTTTTGCCTCACACTCTCCCAGTTTTGTTGAAAGAAGCAGACATAGAAACCATGTTTTCTTCATTTAGACCATGTCAGATGAAGCACTTGAAAGTCTGGTTAAGAACTGAAAAAGCAGGGAAGCAACTTCATAGAATCAGAGAACATTAAGGTTGGAAAAGACTTGTAAGATCACCAAGTCCAACCATCAACCCAGCACTACCAGGACCACTAAACCATGTCCCCTGGTGCCACATCCACACGTTTTTTGAATGCCTCCAGGGCTGGGGACTCCAGCACCTCCCTGGGCAGCCTGGGCCAAGGTCTCACCACTCTGCCAGAACGAAATTCTGCCTCAGATCCACTCGAAACCTCTCCTGGGGCAAATTCAGCCATTTTCTCATCTGATTGCTGGTTACTTGGGAGAAGAGACCAACCCCACCTCACTCCAACCTCCTGTCAGGGAGTTGTAGAAAGCCCATTTTCCCCTCAGCCTCCTCTTCTCCAGGCTAAACAACCCCACATCCCTCAGCCACTCCCCGTACATGTTCCCCAGAGCCCTCCCCAGCTCCATTGCCCTTCTCTGGACCCACTCCCGCCCCTCAAGGTCTTTCTTATCCTGTGGGGCCCAAAACTGACCCCTCCTCAGTGCCAAGTCCAGGGGCACAATCCCTTCCCTACTCCTGCTGGACACTATTTTTGATACAGACCATGATGCTGGTGGCCTTCTTGGCCACCTGGGCACACTGCTGGCTCGTATTCAGCTGGCTGTCCACACAAAGGTAGTAAAGTATGAGAGTCACTAATCCTACAGGATTGAAAAGCACACCTGTGACTACCAAAATCCATTCAATTTGGTTTTCAAACACCAAAGAGGTCCATTCCCAACTCTTGATACCCAAGGGCTCAGTCATGCAAGCCACTACTCTGACACCACTCAATATTCACTATTTCCACATCTACAGGCAACTGTGTACTTGTGAAAAGTTTGACCCAGGGGGATCAGAAGTAGCTTGTTGTTACACATATTAACAGAAGTTGTGCCAATAAAATGTGTTTTAATGAACTTCCATAAGATGCCATATTGAAAAGCTTGTTAGCTTGTTTCAACCTAAAAAAAAAACCACACAAAAACAACCAAATTTTGGAGACAGCTTTGTTTGTTCTGTGTATTTACATCTTGACACAAACATAATGGGAGTGAAAAAAAGAAGAAAAAATAAGTAAAATATCTAGAACAATGTTTTCCACTTTGGTTACCAAGCTACTACATTTTCCCAAAGTTACACCAAGTTCAGCAGAACAGCTGTTAACTTTGCATAAGAAGCTGATTTGTAACAGTCAATAAGAGTAAGTTTTCCTAGGGGAGGAAAAGAAAACAACTATAAAGTACAGCTGTGGAAAGATTAAAAATCAGATCATTATATTCAGGGTTATTCCAATGTAACTTCATCTAGAGGTGCCTGCCTGGAATCAAGGTCTACCTACAGTAGCTGAGCTGTAGCTCTAACTCTGCAGCATTCTAGCATACAGATAATTCCCTTATTTATATGAAGCATCTGGCTCCAATTCTACTCTGGAACCACAGAGCTAAAACATGTGTAACCTCACCACAAAACGTTTATCACTTGTATCACTTGGGCATAATATAAATGTTAAGCTCAGGCAGGTGACAACCCCTTCATCTGCCCTCAGCAGCAGTGACAAAACCACTTCCTAAGCAGATAAAAACCAGAAACCTGCATTTAGGGCAATAGAAGACACGAAGCAATTTTGAGACAAGCAGCAGTTGTACAAGCCAGCTCCTTAGAGGTTGGATGTTTGATGAGTATTTATGCATACAGACAGCACTCAAAAATTGCTAATAGCTGGAGACTGGTGAAGGTGGTGGAGCAGAGAGGGGAAAGCCCTCAGCCTCCTTTTTCATGCCAAGCTGGTAGTTACAGTATTTGCCCAGAAAGAGGAACATCTGGAATTTAGATCCTCCTAAGATGGACTGCTTTGAGTCCACATCTTGTGGACACTCCAAGTAAAGCTCTTTGAAAACCAAGCTACCATCTGAGCAGCTACACCCCACTCCCCCTTTTTTTTTAATATAAATATAAACTAAAAATGCCTTAGAAGGTGCTTAATGATTAGAATACAAAGTAGACAGCCTCCAATTCCAGCACCCCTGTTGTGGAACCAGTTATTTCTTTCACATCAGGCAGCAATCAGATTTTTAAAACTAAAGACAAAAGTATAAAAAAAAAAAACCAAAAGCCAGTGCCAAATAACCTCATGTCTTGGTGACCTCATCTCCTGGAGCTGGCTTTACATGCAAATATTATCCCCCACCACTAATCCACAGTGCCATTATAGTTAATAGTCCAGTCTGCCATTCTTCTCATCCTAAAGCAGACTCTTAAAACACTGAATTTTATGAATGAATGAAGCTGTTTCATCAACTATATGGGAGTCTTGGCCGACTAATTCAGTTATAAGCATCTTAAGTAAAGCAGAATGAATCGATATCGATCCTGCCAGATGCAGCAACTGCTTAGATGACAGAAATAGAGCAGTGCTGGGGAAAAGTGGGGGGGGGATGCTGGGGAATAGCTAGTGAGACCCCAGCTTAAAAATCTATTAACATACCTGACAATTCAGGAGGTAAATATGAATCTTGTAACAGATAAGTATCACAAACCCTGGATGAAAAAGCAAAACTCCATTTTATTAGGACTATCTCTCTGGTCTATTGACCCTACTCTGCTGTTTTCTCCCCTGAGGCTATGGCAGGATGCTCTCTGAGAAGATACTGAGTTGTTACAGCACATCTGTACGTTCCCAACCAAAGCTCAGCAAGTCACACTGAGCTCTGTTGCCAGAAGAGGAAAAAAAAAAGTTGAGTAAAATATCAGGCAATGACAAGGATCCTGTTTCTGTACTGCAGCACACATTAATCTCCCCCACACCTCAGCAGGCATCACAAGCCCAAATGAGAGCGGTTAAGGTTCTGCATTTGTACACTTAGAAATGATTAAGCTGTCATAAAAGCAAAGAATTTATTTCACATCACAGCTACCTTATTCACAGAACAAACTGAAAAGCCAAGATCAACTGTTTCTTACTGCAGTTCTGCTCAGAAACCTCAATATTTCACATCCTTTTAAGACTGAACCTGAGAACACATGAAACTTTGCATAAATACATTGATCACCAGCATTTACATCAGGAGTTTTATTGTTGGGATGTGAAAAAAAAAATGAGTACAAGAACTCTAACAGACCATAGAATGTTTTGGGTTTGTAGTGTCATAATGAGAAAAGATTCAGGCATCAGCCAATAAAGACATTTGACCTTAACAATCAATTAGGTTACCCATCGATCAGCCAAATACTAATAGGGAATAAAAGTGGAGCTATAGATCATGCAATAGAATTATTGTAAGATATAATTGGGTAGCTCCCAAATGGGAGCTTCATGATGTTTCAGGAAAAAAAAGTGCAGCTCTGCAAGTAGGAGGGGTTTGTTCTAGTGGAAGAAGTATTTAGAAAGAGAAAAGTTAATTTATTAGGAAGAGGATCAGAGGAACAAAAAATAACTGGAATTGTTTCTAGCTAATGGCATTAACATCCCTCTCTGGTGGCAACCTCTGCTAGGGCATTAAAAACAGGCAGCTGGGTGTTAAACTAGTGCAGAATATTAGAACCTGGTGGGTGCAAGGCTGCTAAAACAACTACAACCTGGAGGTGAGTTTACAGCAGTTGCCAAAAATTCCCACCAGCACCCCCAAATATTTTAAGTTCTTCAGGATGTACTGAAATCAGCATCAGCTTCATCCTAAGTGCACCCCAGAAAGGTGGAAGATTTTCAGGTAAGTGCATTTGCAAAGGTTACCCTTGGGTCCCAGTGTCCTCCTATGTTCCTACAAGGATGTAAAAGAGCACAAAGCTCTTCCCTGGACCTTAGCAGGCCAAGCAGTGACTGGCAACACCCAAGGACACTTGGCCATTTTGATGGCCTCTGGTGTGCAGTTGTCCAACTCACCCTTGGGTCCCAGTGTCCTCCTGTGCTCCTACAAGGGTGTAAAAGAGAACAAAGCTCTTCCCTGGACCTTAGCAGACCAAGCAGTGACTGTCAGTGGCCAACTGATGGCCTCTGGTGTGCAGTTGTCCAACCTTATTTTTCCATCTGCTTTTTTGGAATAAGATACAGTCATTTCTGTCTAATACTGCAGCACAAATGTATGATGCATTTCTTCCCCTTCCTGCACAGACACTACCTTTAAAAAGTGTATGTGTAAGTTATGCAGTTATTCTTGTTGAAGCCATTTTCACTTCTGAAGCACAGGCTAATATACAGATTTGGGTCAGTTAACTTCCCCCACACCCAAAAAGGTAGATTCAGCTGCTTTCATACTTAAAATACAGCATGGAAGAAAGAGGACAAGACAGCCAAAGATGAAATCTGAATAAACTATAAATTCTGTCCAACATGGACATACTGGCCCAAAGCTGTGACCATGCCCAACCACTAGAAAAGAGGCAACTTCCAGAATCAAAATTCCAGCATGTTTGCTCAAGTTTTCCACCACATCATTCCAGGACAGGGTTTTGGTTTGAGAACACAGAGCAGGTTGGCAGTTATGGAAGCATAAAAACAATCTCCTCATGGCCATGATTCAACACTTCTCCACTCAGCCTTTTCCAGACAAGGAGGATGCTCCAAGATCCATCCAATGCTCTTTTGCAAGCCTGAAAAAAGCTGATTTTTTTTTTTTAAAACGCCACCAAAACTTATTAAGATCATTTCAGGAACCACTTGTAAAGATACAATATTGGTTTTTTGGAGCAAAGACTACACTGATTGCTCTTTAAAAAATAACTAAACAAACAACAGCGTGTGCAAAGTCATTTCAGATATTTAATGTGCACTTCACCTTGGAACTTCAAAGGCCACCCACCAGCAGTACTGGAGCAAGGCCAAGGGCTTCACGTGATGACAACAACGCTTGATAAGCAAGCAGGAATTTAATCTCCCAGGTGTACTATGGGTTGGTGCCCAAGGGTTTGTGTAATTCAGCTGCTCTCAGATTTTTCTCCAACTCTCTGCCCTCACTAGTGACAAAATCTGTACCTGTACCTTCTTCCTCTCACTCTAAAACAGCTCCATCAGAAAAGCTTTCAGGACCATACTGAGGTCTTGGCAAGGTGGCAGCACCCAAAGCTGCACACAACACACATTAGGTAGAGCAGACACCTGCAGCTTCAAAAAGGGTATTCTGAGAAATCAGGAATCCAACGTGGACAAATTAATCAAATAGCCTCCAGCCTGCAGAGCTGCCAAGCTGCCCATTAGTCTTGAATTTTCAAAAAAAAAAAATCATTAATGGAAACAGCATTTATTATCAGGCACCTTAACTAAATCCTTGGAGAGGGCAGGTGCATTAAGTTATTAATGAGGAAACACTTAGGTCTGAGACAATCAAACGACTTTCAGAAAATACTTAGCTAAATATTATTCAGAGAATTACTTTAACATGAAAGAAAAAAGAAAAACTAGTTCTACTTTACTTTTTTTTTTGCACAGCTTGGCTGTTAACAGAAACTCTTGCCTCTTGCTGATTGCCTTCCTGCCACGCACCACCATGAAGAGCCTGGTTCTGTCTTCTCAGTAACTTCCTTGCTGGACAAAACCTTTCAAGCCATGAAATCCAGGTCCCTTGGCCTCTCCTCTCACATTTCAGACCATCACTCATCCACCCAAGGAGCATCTGGGGCTACACTGCCTACTTCTGTCTTCAAATAGATCCCAAGGAAAGACAACCCATGACATCTAAATTAAGTCCATGGCTTGGCTGCAGTCCAGAAGACTAACCCAAGGGTAAGACACACAAAACCAGAAAGCACAATCCTCAAATGGGTGGCTGAACACACCAACACAGAAGCAAACAAGAAGCTACATACGTGACCTGGTTCATCTTTGAAATCAGCACTTAACAGAGGCTGTTAGAAAAGTGAAGTTCTAAAACGAGTGGTAAATTACTGCCAGGGGTTAGAAACAGCCTGAGAGAAGAGGACAGAAGGCACTAGCAAAGAGAAAGCTCAACAGCAGCTTTTAGGTTCTGCACATGAATAGTCTAAAATCATTTTCATCAAGAATTTAAGACTGGAAAAAAAACTTTAAAAGGGAGAAAGTAAGGCCAGGCAAGCTGAGCAGCACAATGTTGTACAGATGAATAGCCACACACCCTAGAAAGCATAATGTCATTTTATCTTCCATCTTGCTTGGGTTTTAAATCAACCATAATCACATCTAAGTCTCAAAATTTGTTTAATGGCCAGCTAGGTGTGAGGGGGGAAAAAGGCAGATGGGGAAGCAAAGGTCCAGCTCAAAATATAGAAAGAATAAGAGAGAATATGAAAAGTAGACATAAGATGATGCACATCCATATTTCCTCAAGCCCAATGATTTTATCACTTTCCACACAACAGTTAAAGCCAAGGATAAGCTTTGCTGAGATCTACTTCAGCTCCACCAAAATTCATGAGCTGAAAATAATGACTTTGAAAAGTTCTCCAAACTATTTTTTATCCACTAGTTATGTTAACATTTGCTTCTAAGGCAAAGGGGAAACATTAGAAAATTTAGTCTTTAAAAAGAAACATAGAGAAAACAAGAGTTTTTGGGGTTGTTTTTGCACAGCACAGGCTGCAGGTGCTTGTGGAACAGGTGCCCACCTGCCATCCATAGCCCATTCTGTGGTTAGATTTCACTGAAATCAATTAATAAATCCAGAAATGACTGGAAGGCAACTGGTGAATGCACAACACTACTACACAACTGTTTTCCTTTGGGAAAGCCCACAGAAATCATGAAAAGAAAACCCAAACTGGCTCAACAGAGAAGAGACAAGGTTTAGAATATAATATTGTAAAACAGGCAGCTCTGGGCTTCAGTTCATTCTTCCATCACACATTTATTGACAGCAGAGCATCAGGGCATTCAGACCATGGATCTGATCCAATGAGACAGTTCTCCTGGCCCTGTGCACACTGAGGATGGACATGAACCAGCTTGCCTGGGACAACATCCCTTAGGGGGGGTCCTTCCAACCCATCACATCTCTCAGTAGCTGGCAGAACTGCAGCTTTGTGGACATCAATGGTAATGAAGATGTCACAAGGAAAATTCCTGACTGAATATTCAAGTCAGAAATATTGACTCAGAAAGTTGATGTTGGCAACCTGGTACCTTCACAACATGAAGCTCAGAAACACATCATGGGTCTTCTGCAGTTAAAGCACTTTTCCCACCCACATTGCAATTTCAGGCTCAGTCATACACAAACACTATAATACACAAATACCCTCAATTTATTCTATTTAATAACAAGTTTGGTTCTTATCTAAAACCCATTTATCAGACCAAAAACATCAATATCAACAGCAGACATTTCAGTTAATGTGAGTTAAACAAGTGATGTGGATCTATGAGAAACTCTTAGGAACATAAGTACATAATTCTACCAGCAAATTTTAAGTTTGCTTTGGGTATTATTATTGATATATCCCACTATGAAAAAACTCTTCTGGACTGCTAGAAACAGCAGTTTTTAAGACAGCCAGATAAATATTCATTGCACACAACAGAAAATAGTAAGACTTCTACTTCTGAAATCCAACTCTATGCCAGTTAAAGGCACAGCAAATATATTTAGTGTGCTTAATTTAGGTGGTAAGTCTATGACACCTTTAAATATACCCTTCCCTCTTTATTTATGGTTTTTGAAAGAGCCTGAGTTTGCTGGTAGCAGCATACAAGAGGAAATAAGAAAGTGTTTTAACCACTAGTACATGAGTATTCCCAGCACACAGTATTTTTTAAATGAATTAATGGTTTTCAAATACTGTTGTAGTCAGTTTTTAACCCTAAAATAACCCAAATTAACCTATAGCTCAATGGAAAAAAAAAAAATAACTAATTCCCTTAATTCCACCAGCACTAAAGAAAAAACTCCAGACTGAAGCTGCCTGCTTTAAAGACCAAATTTCTTTCCTATGAGCCACCAACTCTTCGTTTTAAAGAGTGGCATTCTGCAGAATAAATTCTATTTTCAGCCTGAAGGAAATTTAACTAACACACACAGCAACCCTCCCATCTAAATTGTGAATTCCCAGCACTTCCCCCAGTCAGGGATTCAGTGCAAACAGACTGCGCCTCCAAGGACCAACACTGGAATTAACTGTTAAATATTGGTAATGTGCAGCAACACTTGAACAAGCTCACAGGATAATTAAATCCAAAAACAATGCAATTAAGTGTGCATAATTTCAAAATATGTAATATTTTAATTTCCAAAGGCGCTCCTGCATCTATTACCTCATCTGCTTTGCAATGTAAATGTGGAGAGCAAATATTTTATATCACTTGAAATTAGACACAAGAAGATACACGATCTAGAAATAACACAGCAAAGTTAGTTTATCTTCTGTTTGGAACATCTTCTTTTCAGTACCCCATTAGTGTTGTAACTTGAGCAGTAAATCCCAACAACTAAGTTATGAGGAGGACTGGGAATAAAAAGTGGAGAGCAGATTTCCAAGGTTTTCCCCTGAGATTCTTTGACTTGGGTTCTATTTGCCTGTGCTTAACAGCTATATTTAACAAGAAGAGCTCATTTCTGTAATTTCTACCTAAACAAGAAAAGCAGAGAATTTTCATTACTCCCAAGAGTGTCCAAGGTTATATTCTAACAGGAAAAAAAAATCATCAAGTATACAGAAATGGCCATTTACAACTGACAGAAAGACCAAAAATTAAAAAATAAATAATCCCAAGGCTAAACTTAGAATTTTAACTAATGCACAAGGCAGGAATGAAGTCAGGAGAATAGAGGAGTCAAGTAGCAAGGGCATGACTGTCCTGGTGGGAGAATAGACAGAGGATCTCACCACAAATTTAGAACTGTGTATTTGTGGGATTATTCTGTTCAGATTTTAAATTTGGTCAGAAAAAAAATAAAATGTTGCCAGAATTTCAAGGCAGTTTAGTGAATTTTTAAAAATCTGTCAAGGATTTTCTTCCAGAAACTTCCAATTCATTATCAAAACTACACATGCTCAACACAGAAGAAACATCTGCCTTAGAGGACTCCAGTTCTATCTCAAGGGGACAGACACAGGGAAGCACTGCAGAAGAAACATGAAATATGGGCAATATATCCCCAAATGTGACAGCTAACAAAATAAACCATTTCCCAGAAATAAGTGGATTGAGTTAAACAAGCCAGTTAAGGTAAAGATGTACCTAATTTTTATTTAAAAAACTGCTGTGACATCTACATGGCTCTGTGAAGCCTTAATGTAAGTTGTAAAAAGGTTCTCAATGGCCTTACAGGGTTGTGAATCACCTCAAGCAAACCTTCTTAATGGACCTTCTCACCCACCTCCATAATATAAACGGAAATATATATTTTTATTATATATTT
>NW_008590179.1:0-502 GCF_000691845.1 Merops nubicus
ACAGGTCAATTCATGGCTCTGGGAATGATATCATCAATAGGGTTTTGGTTTTTACAATGATGGTTCAGTATACATGACATCAGAGCTGAGAGCAAATAATGGGATGCACTTGTCCCAGAGAGGGAAAAGGATTCTGGGGCAGGACTTGGCAGGGCTCATTGATAAGGCTTTAAACTAGATTTGATGGGGGAAGGGGTTAATATTCTCATACTGGCCTGTGACAAACAGCGGGGCAGCTCACAGGGGCAGAGAGATGTGGTGCTAGTGAGGGTTCTTGCCTTGTTTCGCCGATGATGCACCAGGACACCCCAAGGGATTCAGGGGGGATTCGCACAAGAGGGTGACACAGCCTGCCCAGCTGAAGTGCCTCTATGCAAATGCGTGCAGTTTGGGCAATAACCAAGATGAATTAAGGGCCATGGTGCTGTTGGAAAGCCATGACATGGTGGCAATTACTGAAACTTAGTGGGATGATTCCCATGACTGGAATGTAGGGATAGAC
>NW_008590179.1:915-1453 GCF_000691845.1 Merops nubicus
GGCTGGTGACCAATGTCAAGCTCAGGAATAACCTTGGCTGCAGTGACCATGAGGTGCTAGAATTTAAGATCCTCAGGGCAACCAATAGGATTTGTTCCATTCTTATGACCCTGGACTTTAGGCATGCAGACTTTGATTGCTTCAGAGGTCTGCTGGCCAAAGTACTGTGGGATGAAGCCCTAGAGGGGAGAGGGGCCCAGGACAGCTTGTCAGTATTCAAGGATCACCTTCTCTGTGTCCAGGAGCAATGCGTACCAACAAAGGCGGCGGCAGGAAAGAATGGTAGGAAACCTGCCTGGTTGAGCAGGGAGCTGCTGATCACACCCAGACACCAAGAACTTTACAAGGAGTGGAAGAAAGGACAGCTAGAATGGGGGGCATATAAGGAAGCAGTCTGAGCAGCAAGATACCTGGTTAGAAAAGCTAAAGCACAGTTTGAATTAAATGTAGTCAGGGTGTTGCGGTTTGGGGTCTGGGCAGCCCCTAGAACCATAACAGGTGTGGGCTATTTTCTGCCTCCCTCTGTGTGGGATCCAAG
>NW_008590180.1:0-8284 GCF_000691845.1 Merops nubicus
TCCTGCTTCACTAGATCAGGAGATCGAGTGCACCCTCACTAGGTTCACAGATGACACCAAACTGAGTGGGGGTGTTGATCAGTTTGAGGGTCAGGAGGCTCTGCAGAGGGATCTGGACAGTCTGAATCGACGGGCTGAGATCAGTTGCATGAGGTTCAGTGAGGCCAAGTGCTGGGTCCTGCACTTTGGTCACAACCACCCCAAGCAATGCTACAGGCTTTGAGATGAGGGGCTGGGGAGGCGCCACGGAGGAAGGGGGCAAAGGGACCTGGGGGTGCTGGTGGCCATCTGGCTGAACATGAGCCAGCAGTACGCCCAGGTGCCCAAGAGGGCCAACGGCATCCTGGCCTGGATCAAAACTAGTGTGGCCATCAGGAGCAGGGAAGTGATTGTGCCCCAGTAACTTAAAAAATAAGACAACATCCAGCTCTTGAGCCCCACCTGTAGAAGCTACGGCACATGCAAGATTCACAGACACAGGGTGGCACTGCCCTGACCCAACCTGAAGCCCCACACATACCCAAGCCCAAACCCCTTCCATATCCAGCCTGCTGCACTACTGCTCAACAGCCCCTCCCATGCAGCTCCCATCATCCCCACACAACACAGCTTTAATCCCTTGACTCCAGCGCCACAGGCAGGGCAGCTCCGAGCTACACGCATCAAGAACAACACTACGCACAGTGCTACAGATAACACCACTCAAAAGACAAAACAAAACTCTCATCAAGAACAACTCCCCAACTAGAGATCCTCTCAGGTGAGAAGAACTTCAGGGCCTCAGCGGTGAAGTGACAAGGCCCCAAGAGAGCCCTGGAAAAGAGCTGAATGCAACTGACCCATGACAAGATGTTGCTGCCAGAACTCAGGTGACGTATGTGCAAGTATCCTCCCTTCAAGACCTAAGAAAGTAAGAAGCCAGGGAAGCGGCCCCAGCCCATGCAAGCTAACATCTAGAGAACAGAGCTGCTGACGCAGCCCGGAACGAGACCGCAAATGAGAACAGTCCCGAGACTTGTAAGGCGCGGGTCCGATCTGGACTCAAAATTCGTTACGTGACCAAAGAAGCGCCCGACTGGTGCCATGCCGATGGGTGCAGGCACTCGACACCCCAGCCATGGCACCCAAAATCCACACTGCTTCCTGACCACAAAGGGCAACGAGAACATTGGGACTAAAGGAAGCTCCCAGACACAGAACACAGACTACGCGCAGCACAACACCACACAGTCAGACTGCAACAGCCCCTGCTGCTACTGTTGTGCTGAGAATTAACCCACTCCCATTGCCTGCCCAAAGGGAACTGTTCCTGGACAGCCCCCTTCTGGATGCTAACATTAAAACATCTCCCTGCATTTCCTGAAGTTGTACCCTCTGCCCGGCACCTCCCTCAACTTAGCTTTCATATTGCTGGATGTGAGGCCATCCTCAACAAAAAAAAAAATGCATCCACTAACTGGGCCATTCCTGCAGTCACCAGGTTCCTCCTTATCATCTGAAGGAAAAAAAGAAAAACAAAAACTGCCATAAACAGGGCCAACCATAAGCACCATGTAAGCCGACACTAACCTCTTCTACAGTACCTCCCACAAAAGCCCTACAATGCTCTTCTCACCTGTTTGTATCAGCATCTGACACTACAGCTGTCTTCACTTGTGGTACCTAAGATACCCAGTGACAAAAAATTACTCTTGTGCTTGTAAGAAACTGCCAGCCTCGTGCTTCTCCTCACTACAACTCAAGCTCACCTCAGAGGCTCATCCAATTCCAGGGGCAGCCTGTAGAGTGCCTGCAGCAATAAGTATGTAAATGCTTAAGAGTTACCCCAAATACTGAGACACCACCATGGTTCAGCTTGCGTTCTCAGGACAGTTCTCAGCACATGCATTCATCCCTCCATGCCTGCTCATAGCACCTGCACAAAACAAAGCAGAAGGCACATGTGGAGATACTGCCCAAAACCACCGCCTGCCCTCAGTGATTCTTATTTGCCCCTGATTTCTCTTTGCTTTTTTTTCTGCACAGACACTTTCAATTTTTAAACCCATTTTTTTTCTGGGTTTTATAATTACTTTTTTTTTCTGGATGAATTTTTGGGCTATCGTCTTGTTATGGTTTTACTGCGTCACGTAGTGCTGAACATAAAATTTCTACATCTATTTTCCATAATGAATTGGATCATTTGCATAACTATGGGATAATTACTGTGAAAAGCAATGTGTGGGTATAGCAACTGTGGTGACAGTTATGGTGGGGGACTGTACTGATTATAGTGCGGGGGTTGTAATTATTCTACCTATTATGGTATAAATAAATCCCGAAAATTAATGAAGTCTGGTGCAGCAGTAGGAAATCACATACTTCCTGGAGTGTATTTTTATTTTTGAAATTTAAAATTAAAATTCAACCTAAGACAAAGACCAAAAGCGATGCAAAGCCCACTACAACACAGCCACAGTCTAAACCCAAACACTCCAACACACTCTAGGTCAAAGTTATGCCTTCCAACAAAGACAAACTACAGAAACTGAGACCAAAGGACAAACAATAAAACATCACTGTACAAATGAAGAAAAAGGAGTCAAAAGAGCATTAACAGGAAACTGCCACACTCCGGGCCATCAATCCAACGAGGAACACAATTCTCAGGGAGAAAAACCAAACCAAACCACCCTGCCAGCATAAACCCTGGCCCAAGCACAACCCACTTCCAAACACAGACAATAAATGTCGCTCGCCTGGCAGAGCATTTGGGACCAGGGAAAACACCCACCAGGTGGGGTGGGGGAATACTCCAGCTGGGGTCTTTGTTTGTTTGGGTTTTGTTTGTTTGTTTGTTTGGGGGTTTTTTGTTTGTTTGTTTGTGTTTTCTGTTTGGTTTTTTTTATTTTATTTTATTTTACTCCAAATATTTTATGACGTTCTGAAAATCTCAACTCTACGTACAGCCTCCAAGGAAAGAAATAACATTCACCCAAGCTTAAACACACTCTCAAAACATACCACAGAAGCCAGCCCTCACTCCTAGCACATCCATTCCCCTACCTGCCACGTCAGCCCATCAGCATCTCTCTGCAGTGCTCCATGGGAACTGCACTGGCAGGCACCTGGAAAAACCCATGCTGCTGGCAAAACCCTGCCCCAAGTAAAACCTGCAAACAAACAAAACACTAGGGATGAACAATGCCTCAAAGGGTGGCCAGGACAGGGAGACAAAAAAACACCCACCAGTGTGTGTGTGGGGAAATCCCTCTAGATGGTTTTGTGGGTTTTTTTTGTGGTTTTGGTTTGGTCTGGGTTGTGGGTTTTTGTTTTGTTTTTTACTCTAATTTAAAAACACAACCAGCCAACCAATACAACCTTACAATTTCAAAACTTTCTACAGGCTGAAACAAAACCAGTGGCCTCTCCATTCTCAACAGTGGCTCCTTCCACTCTGCACTCAAAACATAACTCCTTCACCCCCCAAAATGGCAGATCTCTCCCATTCGAGACCCAACCCTGGAACTACCTCCCCATGTGCCCCCAAAACAATATTGCTGCTCTATCCAATTCCAAAGTGTCGACCGTTATCAGAGGCTTGCCACAAGATGCCTGCAAAAACAACACAAAAACCATTGCTGAGTTACTGGCTTAGCCTATGCTACCTCATAACCCAATTGTGACCCCCTTCTCTCCAAGTCACACGCGGAGAGACCTCAAAGTCACTTCACCCTCCACACTGGATGTGCAACACCACACAACACGGGCACAAACACAGAGCTGTACAGTGACACGCTAAGCAATACAGAGCCAGGTCAAGACATGTCAATATATTAACACAGAGGCTTTCACTGCTATTGCAGTGACTCCACACTCCCAGGCAGAGCAGGCCACACACACAGACCAACAAGACATACATCACTACAGAGAACATACTCAAAGATGACAAAAAAATCCTGGAAAGGACTGCCAGACCAGAGTTCCTGGCGGGTGAGGACTCTCCACAGGAGTCCTGGAACAGAAATGAACACAACGGGCCGTTACAAGAAGTACTTGCCAAAACAGAGATGAATCCACAGGAAACCCAGCTTCAAGACCTAGGAACATGAAGATGTGGGGAGGAAGTCCAAGTCCTTATAAACACTCTGCTAGAAAACAGAGCTGTTGGTGTTGCAGCTTGGAACACCACCTCAAAGGAAAACTGAACGGCAATTTCCGAGATGCAAGACCTTTCCATGCTTCAGGCTTCTTTCACAAGAAAAGTGTGCCAAACTGGCAACCTTCCAGATAAGCACAGGCATTCAAGACCCTAGCGATAGTGCCCGCGATACACGCTGTGCTCCTTGACTGCAAACGGCAATGAAGGCATCAAGACCGGAGGAATTTCCAAGACATAGACCACAGATGACACAAACAACATGACAGCACACTCAAGGCTGGAACTGCTCTGCCTGGCAGATGCCAGTCTTTGCTAGTAAGTCACCCAATCTCTGTCACCCAAAGGGCACTGCTCCTGGATAACTCTCTCTGTTATGTTAACTGTAAATCCACCCTGCACTCCCAAAACTCAAAAAACAAAAACAAAAACAAACAGGCAGCAGTAAAAAGAAAAAAAGAAAGAAGCGGCAGGAAAAAGAAAACAAGAAAGGGGCAGCAGCAAGAAAGAAAAAAAAAAGAGAGTAAATTACTTCTGCAGATTGAGCTTTGCAGGAACAGATATTCTGTTATCATCATCACGACAGTGAAGAAACGATCCAGGGGAAGAAGTTTTACAAAGCAACAGAAACAGTACCTACAACAGAAACTCAGGGGGAAGCTGCCCAAAGATGATGTTCTTCTGAAAAAAATTCTGAGGTTCACAACAGCGTATTTTTGACTCACTCTTCTTAGATAAAACCACACCATTTGAAGTCATCTAAGCTACACTGCACTATGTGAGAGCCAGCAGCAGAGAAGAAGTAGGAGAAATCATAGCCTGTTTAGAAGAAACCCTTTTTCATAAATGTCACAAGGTTCTGAAACGCTGAGCCAAGTTCTCTTGACTGCTCACAAAATGGATGGCAAAACTGAGTAACACGTTTTATTTTGCTGTTACAGAAAGAACACAACATGTTGTGCGAAATGCCAAGGGGAATGAAGATACAATGCCATACACAGTCCTGGCAAAAGCAATTTCCTTTGCCTCTACAAGTTGGTTTTTTGAAGAGCAAATAAAGTTTGGGGGGAAAAAAAAAAAAATCAAAGGGGAACAGGAAAAAAATACCCCAAAGGTAAACCCCCAAAAAACTCCAAAGAGCCACCAGGAAAAAAAAAAATAAAAATTGCAAAGGGGCAAAAACACCCCAAAGGGGCACCAGCAAAAAAAAAAAAAACACACCAAAATGGCACCAGCAAGAAAAACCCTGAAGGGGCACCAGCAAAAAAAAAACCATCGAGGCATCAGCAAAAAAGAAAAACATTTAAAAAAAAAAAAGTGCACTAAAACCCCGCTGCAGGTCGGACTCCATGGGACCAGAAGCCTCGTACCCAGGGCAAGACCACACCAGGCCCTGCCGTGCCCACCGATGGCACAGAAACGGCCCCGCCGAGCCCAGCACCCCCACCCCGCCTGGCCCAGGACCACCCCGGTCACCTCCGGGCCCAGAGAGCCCCTACCCCGCTGTAAGGAACGGCCGGAGCGTAAGCGGCCGCCCCAGCCGGGGAATTCACACAAGCACTGTGGCTCAGAGAGGCAGAACTTGGCACGCGCAGTAGTGACAGAGCGGAGAAGGGAAAACAAACAAACACACACAAAACAACAAACACAAACCAACAAAGAACACCAAATCAATGCGAGGCCCACTCAACTGCCGCTGGAGCGGCCTCTGCCAGATGATTCCTGTTATCCCCTTGACAGCCTCGTCTGCTGCTGAGGGCTACATGTGCTGAGGCCGACCGTACGGTCTGAAATGAACAGCCCAGGCATATCAACATCAACTACAGACTCTTAGGGGTGTTACTCTTCCCCTGAGTAACCCTGTTGTGACCCAGGCAGAAAAACTCCAACCCAGACATGTGTACAGACTGACTCTGCATGCAAATACGACAAACAACTCGACCCAGAGACATAAAACAACTCTCGGCAAGAAGAGCTCTGAAGACACATTTAGGTCAGAAGACCTAGGGGGCCACTAGGAAGGAGCCATAGCTGGCTGCCCCAGAAGTCAAATGCCATTGCCTGCAACAGAAAGGTATGCCCACAACTGCAGTGATGGTGAGGAGACAGGCTCTAAGACTCAACACCAAAAGGAGGCAGAGAGGCAGACCTCCCAGAGAAAGGCTCTGGGAAAACAGACCACCCAACAGCAGATACACTGACATGTCCTGGATCACCGCTGTGAGAGAAGACTGTCCATACATTTCCTGTATGTAAAACACATAAGACAGATCTGTGTGTTGAGCTTCTAACGGAAATAAAAAGAAGCGCTTAGTCAGCATCATGCTGATGATCTGAGGTCCACGAGAGCACTGGTATGGCTACTGATGTGCCCACCTAGAACAAAAACAATGGGAACATCAAGATCTGAGTAATGTATGTTCTAGTATGCAGGAAAAGAAGCAACACAAACTACCTCCTTTCCTAGGAAGGTACTTGGAATTATAGAAGCAGTCAGTCGATGAAAAATCCACGATGGTATGACACAGTGAACTCAAAGATCTGAAATGGACACCTTAGGATCGCAGAAACCAGTGCTAAAGACACAACAGATAAAGAAAAACAAGAAAACATCAATGCCACAGCTGACATTAGAGCAAACCTCTTTGGACGCTCAAGAAAAAAGGCAAAACAGTAATAACAAAAAAGCTTCCGTGCACAAGACAAGAGAAGAAAGACACCTGGCTGGTGTTTGTTGCAAGCACCAATAACACATGTTGTCTTCTCCAAGAAATTCCAGGCAAGACAGTGATGCAAACCCATGCTAGAAATAAGTGCCTACTCAATGCCTCTAAGTAGCAGTAACTGTGACATCCTAATGGATGTTGAAGCCAGAGATACAAAAATTAAGTCACCAAGAAGTGCAGACCTCAGGGTCTGGAGAGTGTATTTTAAAAGGTACCTAATGCTTCAAGAGAAGAGACTCATCTGACATTCAACCCTGCCTCTTGCAATGCAGAGGCCCAGAGGGTTTACACCACATCTCTCATTAGTCTGTCAGCTGCACAGAGACCAAAACAGAACAGACCTCATCCACACAAAAAGTTAATGGCCAAACTGATCTGAGAAAAGCTGATGAACCCTCCTCTCTTTCCCAACTCTCCCTCAGTCTCAAAAATTTAGAAAACCCTTTTCTCCTGAACTGTCAGAGAAGGAATCCCACCCCTTCCTGACATCTCCGGCTCTGTATTTGCTCCCCTGACCACCCTGCTTTGGCTGCTCCTCAAGAGCCACTCTTTCGAGCCAGGCCCCACACTCTGTGGGTATCTTCTGTCTTCACACAGACTCTGGGCTCTGTTACAGGCCCAGAAGATAACTGAAGCGCTGACACTTATAATCTATGAGGAGCCTGACACAAGCTGCAAAGGCTCTAGTAACAACATACATGCTACTAATGGGGAAATGTATCCCACACCCTGAAAGACTCTATGCCTTATGTCCCCATCTTTTTCTTGAGAAATGATAAAATTCCACCTACAGATGCTTACAAGATGCTCACCCTAACCCGCACTAGATATCTCATCATCAGTCCTACTAAGAGAGATTATACCAGTATCTTACACAGTATACAGCAAAACTGGTGAAAAATCCAAAGGTTCCAGCTTCAGTGAAGTCAAGAATTCCAGGAAAATGCAAAGCACCTAAAATGAAAAGGAAAAAAAAGAAACCTTAGAAGCATACAATTAAACCATCTTGCTGCTTCTGAACACTCAGTGCAGAACTACTGACCTGAAAAAAAGCAGCTGCATGCAAGTGCACTTTCTACTGCATATTCAGCAGAACCTTGGCCGTCCCTGAAGCTCTTCAAGATGCACACGACAGAGCACCTGGCTCACCACAGCTCCTGCTGCTGGCAGAAGACCTTCACCGCCCTGACGCAGCTCTGCCTCTCCTTCTTCCCCCTTCCCAGTGCCGCCTGCCCGACCCTCGCCTGCTCTGCAGCACGCAGTGGACGACACCTCGATACGGCTCATTTGCAAGGCTTCCTCGATAGGTGGAGATGGTGGAGCTGGGGGCAGCTGCACGGGGTGAGCGGACGAGCTCTGACGGGTTGAGGAAGCGCCCGGTGTCTGCGCCTGGAGGGCCGGGCGAGGCGTCCACTTCCTT
>NW_008590181.1:0-521 GCF_000691845.1 Merops nubicus
TGGTGTTTTGTGCAGAAGATGCTGATGGGGAGACCAGAAATGCACTTTCCAGCACGGGAGAGATCAGCTGAGGGCTTCCTGCTGCTCCTGCCAGCCCTTCCCACCTCCTGTGGGCAACAGGTCTCTCTAGCCCAAAGTCCAGCCACATCCCAGAGCGCTGAGCTGCCCCATGTGTGGCTGAGTCTGCTGGGCCATCCCCTTAGCCCCAGGACCTGGGGAAGTGTGCTGGGTTCAGACCTCAGCTTGGGGAAACAATCTGTCTCTCCACCTTGTGCTTTGGCTGCCTCCTCAGTGGGGATGGGACAACAGGCACCCTGCTTTGGTCATCAGCAGTGCCCCACGGATGGAGACTGCTCTGCCCTCACTGGTGAAACACTCACATTGGCCTGGGGGCTGAGCTCCTCCCAGAGGCTCCATGGGCACAAGAAGGGTGACAGAGGGGACAAGACCTTCACCTGTCCCCTGTCATGCCTCCAGAGGATGATACCGGCCTGGACAGTCTATCACGCATTGGTTGCCAA
>NW_008590181.1:596-2384 GCF_000691845.1 Merops nubicus
GAGCTGCCCCATGTGTGGCTGAGTCTGCTGGGCCATCCCCTTAGCCCCAGGACCTGGGGAAGTGTGCTGGGTTCAGACCTCAGCTTGGGGAAACAATCTGTCTCTCCACCTTGTGCTTTGGCTGCCTCCTCAGTGGGGATGGGACAACAGGCACCCTGCTTTGGTCATCAGCAGTGCCCCATAGATGGAGACTGCTCTGCCCTCACTGGTGAAACACTCACATTGGCCTGGGGGCTGAGCTCCTCCCAGAGGCTCCATGGGCACAAGAAGGGTGACAGAGGGGACAAGACCTTCACCTGTACCATCTCCAGAGGATGATACAGGCCTGGCAAGTTTCTCACATCTTGGTCCCTACCCATCCCTGCCTCCCAGCTGGTTCTCAGGCACTGGTGAGGTAGGAGGCAGACTCTCCAGCCCTTCGGCTCTGCTTGCCCTGGGGGCTGTAGGTGGCCAGCAGCACCTGGACACTTGCCCTGGGGGCTGTAGGTGGCCAGCAGCACCTGGACACTTGCCCTGGGGGCTGCAGGTGACCAGCAGCACCTGGACGTAAATCAGGGCAGAAGCTAAAGGGCTGCCCTGCATCTAGGAGTTCTTGATGTGAGGCTGTGACAGAAAAGATGCTGCTCTGTGCATTGCATGCCCAACACCCAGAGACATGCCCTGTCCCCACACTGAACACACCAGGCCTTACACCTTGGAGGAGAAATAATTTGAGAGGACTGAGTACAGGAGAGCCTTTTTACAGGCCAGGAAGGGAGGAGCCAGATGAGATTTGCATAGCCATTTTCTAAAGGTCATGGGAAAGGGTTCAAAATAACTCCTTGCACTGGTCTTCTGGTGCCTGAGGCACTAGAGTGGCTGCTATTGTTTCAACAAAGCAAGGTGATAATATGGCAGCAGCATTATTTAGTGCATCAACACCACCATTTCTGCTGCCTTGCTGGGCATGGAGGCAGATAACACATCAAAGAGAATGCCCCTGAGTTGCTGAGATAATGAAAATATTGCCTAACTGGCTACACTGCCTTTACAAACAACATGCCCATTCATGTCTCCCATTAAAGAAAATGCTCTTTGTAGAGTTCCCTGCTTTCTTGTTTTCCCCCTAATGCTTGCGTGTGAACAAGATGTCAGTTCCTTCCCAAGAACAAAACAACAGCATGGTCACGGGCAGGGAGATTTTGGCCTGGGCTATTGCAAGAAGTTACAGGGGACTCTTAATTCCCTCAAGAGACTTAAGGAGATGGGTCCTCAAGGCTGGCTGGAAAAAGTCTAGACCAGAAAGCTGTGTGGGACTCAAATCAGCTGGTTATCAGAATCAAGCTGTTTATCAAAGCAGAAGTTAGGGGAACTGGGCTCAAGCCTCAAACAGTTTTGTACTATTTAGATGTGAATTCAACCATCTCGATTCAGTCATTTGTATAGAACTAAATCTGAAAGACAAAAGGACACACTCAAGCCACTTCTTATGGTACCTAGCAGGACCAACTTGCTCCTAAAGGTGCAACTTCTCCAGTTTGCAGGCTGAACACTGTTGCCAGCTCTCCCAGCAGCACTACAGGAAGGCAGTCTAGTGCATTTGTGAAGTCTTGAAACACTCAGCATTCTCTGTGGTTTAAATGCTACAACAGGCACCTAAATAAATCCTAAGTGCTAAAAAGAGTTAAGAGATCTCATTCTGGTGATAAGGCCATTCAGAAGACTTAAGAAACTCCCACAAAGACTGATACATCACACACAGAGCAGTTGGACTGCAAAGTTCAGACATGAAAACCATGGAAGCAGGAA
>NW_008590181.1:2405-34032 GCF_000691845.1 Merops nubicus
ACCTGTCTCTTCCACATAATGGGGAAGGCCAGGTGTGAGTTTTGTATTCTGCTTGCAAGAAGCTCTTCTGTTTGTGTGGCTGGCCAGAGTGAATGTCACCAGAAATTAAGACAATCTCTTGCCAGGGATCAGACAGGTGGCAAACAACAACTCTCAGGAAGCTCAGTGGGGGCGGAAGCAGACCCCAGTGTCTCTTGACTGAGACCATATATACCAGACTGCAAATCAGTCTAGACAGAATGACATTCTTTTCAGATCTATGGCTCTACCAAGGTCTACTGCAAACCATGACAGTGATAGGAGAGATCACAACTGCCTAAGATATGTGCTACAGCATTTACATATTGCTAAGCACTTCTAAGTTGAGCTCTTTATGCAATCAATGGGGAAACATCACCATGCAATCGTTTTCATTTTCTGCAAAAAGCCTACAGAATACCTAATTTTGGGATCTAAGAAATTCCCAGGTTGACCACAGGTCTAGTTTTGCCCCAAAGCTACCAAACAATGGGACTTGCCTCTTCAGCAGTGCAGAAGAAAACAAAGAACCCTTACTTTAACAAAGCTCATTCGAATCGTACACATCTTGGTGAGCTCATACACCACTTCAAACCCATGATTGACCGACTGGGCGAGCAGCTGGGCAAAGAGCTGGTTGTTGAAGATCTTGAGGCTGCAGCCACTGGGGATCTTGCAGACGGTGGCTGGGTGGAAACCGTGCTGGTAGTTGCAGTTGCGGCTCTGCACGAAAATGCTGCTGTCACTGACACACTCAGCATACACCTCCCCTCCAACATAGTAAAGGTGAACACCTCGAAGAAGAAAAAATAATGTACATTACTTCTCCATTGTTCCAAACAGTAATTCTTTAACTGTTTTACTAGTGTGGGCATGCAGGCCCAGGATCTTTCCAGGCTCTCGGTGCCTATGCGTGGCTTTGTAGAAGACAGTAAACTGTGCACCTCTACAATGGACCCCCTACAATTAAGAGGACATTGTCATAAACACCATTTCAAGGTACTCATCTAGGAGAAAAGTCTTGGCCCATGGTACAAGTGCATAGTACTTTACATATCCAACAGCACAGTACTTTACAAGACACACACATATATATCAAACCTGTAGCAGCCATATGTAAAGCGTGGATCCAAACTGTCAGAGTTGACAAATCTGTTGTGCATTACTCATCTGAAGGTATTTTCATTGTTGATCACGTGCATGCTGACCAAGACCCACATCACTGCATGCTTTTTACTATAGGATCCTGTCTCATCCCATTCAAACACAGCATGGTGTGTACTTAAAGTAGCTTTTCTGTATTTTGCTTTATCCACAAGAAACCCATGCATTTGTATTTATGTGACATGACTTACTCATCAGATCATGTTCAAAGTGACCTTCAGCAAGAAAATGACTGATTTCCTTCTAGACTTTTCAGTGCCTAAGAGACTAACCAACACTAACTCTCAGCTTTTTGGTGTGCCTTGGGGAAATGAAGATGGAAGTGTTCCTATCCATTCAAAGACTCTGGTCCCCTCAGGATGTCTGCCTGCATGAAAATGTACCTATACTTGTGGAAGAATTTATCTTAGCCCAATTCAACAACCTTGAAGTTAGAGATCTTGTGTAAGCTAATTTTGTGGATGCCTTCTGCAGTTGACAGATGCTGAGAGGCACGGTGACCAGATGATTCACCCCACCCAGTACAGAGAGCAGGCTCACAGCCAGCTTACACCGATGGCAGGCTGTGCAGGTGCTGAAAAGCCTCCCTCCTTCCCTGCCCCTGCTGCTTCTTCCCAAAACTGCTCTCATGCTGGCAGGGATGGCTGGGGATCGGGCAGCCAGCCAGATAGGGGAAACTGAACCAGCTAGTAAACTTAAAACCAAACAAAACCAAACAGGAGAAGATTTATTTGCAGCAGGATCTTCACCAGTGTAAGCGTGGCAATGGGGACCCAGACTCCTCAAACATAAGCATGAAAACACACCCTGAAGGGGGCCAAGTCATCCTGTGAAGATGCCTAGACATTCAGCCTTCCCATGGGTAGATTAGGTGAGATGAGCACCTCCCAGGGCCAAGAGAGGTGGAAGACCTCAGTTCTTTGTTCTCATAAAAACCACCACTAAATAAAAAGAAAATTCTCCTCTCTATTCCCAGGTATGGCATTCAAACTCTCACATACAAATGCACATGTTCACAGAGTCTCAGTGGACTGCCTGCAAAGCTAGTGATAACTATGCTTTAATAATTCAGTTGTAATTAGGTTTATTCCTCTTGTCTTTCATATAAAAAAGACTGGTTACATATTCCCAGTCTGTTCATCATTCTGTGGTCATGACAGCAAGGGGCAGCAGCACATCCTTAGGACAAAACCTAAGTGGGAAAGGCTTGGGGAAAAGCAGGTTGAGTGGGAAAGGATCTGGGAAAAATACACTCTCCCATAGACTTCCAAGGTGACTCAGATGGGAACCTTAAAGTCTGTCTTCAAGCCATCACTTGACTTTTCCTTCTATGCACCCACGAGGTCTCAAATTAGGCGTGAGTGGCGGGGGGTGTGGCTCAGAGCACACACTGGTATTGCACTGGGAACACTGGTGAGATGACAGCTCCTTCAGACCAGCTGCCAGCTCCAGTCCAGCTGCACCAGACATTATGGGATGCTGCACATTGTGACTGCTATTACTTGACCTATGTCTCCTTTCCCTTCTGAGGAAGGTGGATAAAAGGGAAGGACTGAAAGCACGAAGGCCCTAGATGACCTTGGTGGAGTCCATGTAACTTTCTGCAAAAAACAGAATGAGAACACAGGGTAGAGAGAAAAGAATAAGGACATGAATATTCACCACATTTCAGATCTTCAGGTGTAGTTACTGATTTATGGTGACCACACTTTTGGGTGCTGAGGTGAAAAATTCTAAAGGCTGGGCTGACTTTTGGAGTGTATTGACTAACCCAGCTTCTGAAAAAAATTAATACTTTCAAAGGCACTGCCCAAACTCTGTATTATAATAACAAAAATACCAAAGTCAGTTCTGAGAGAGAGACTACAATTTGCTTTTTCCTTGTGGACTTTTTAAAGGCAATAGACACAGCAGTGTGTATTTCCATTCTTTTGGTATTCATTCACCAAAGACAAGCACCCTCAAGGAAGCCAAGTAGCTGAAGACATATTTGTAGTAGACTAAATCAAGGGTACATATGTTTTAGTGGGATTTCATTGCCCTCTGCAGAAACTGGAAATGCAGCAGTCTCCAAGCATCCACATCTTTTTGACACTCTGAAGTCCCCTTTTGTCCTTGAAGTCTGACTGCTGAAACAGGTCCAATTGCTAGTAGATGTTGCATTGTGTTCTGGATTGTTTTTAGCTTTGATGTGGTATTTCCAGGAAAGGGTTTCACGCTGATACACTAGATGACAATTCAATCACATATCCTTATCCTACTGAGCTAATCTTGTTTACTTACTCTTTTTTCTCCCTTGTTAACATGTGACAATTGTATCCATTTCAGTAGCTTTCATCTGTCCAGCACGCCTTTGAACTACACACTTTTGGAGCTGCTCTGTGTTCTTCTGCAGGCCTGTACTGGTGCCACTTCTACTCCACTTGAACTTGTTTTTTTTAGGATTTGCATAAACAGGGAAGAGCAGTAAAATTAAGGATCTCTGATATACTTAGCTCCTCTCTGGACAACCTGCTCCCTTCCCTTGGGCAGATTTCTAGGGTAAGACTTTAAAGTGATTTTAATCAATGAACACAGATCTTCAGATTTGAATGGATGGGGACCATTAGCATTTACCTCATATTCTTTCTGTTCTGCTTCTTCCTCTTTTTGGGCATAAAGTCACAGGATGTAACATCCTCCATTGACAGCTTTGACTGGGATCTTTTGTCATTCTCCTTTTAGGGCCAGGCTCAGCTTTGATCTACACACTTCTGACAGCTTATGCTGATAGAGAAGCTTTGCTTTATTTTCTGAGTAAGTTAGAACAAGATGTACAACTCTTTTCCACCCCTCACAACACACACCTATGACAGACACTCAAAGCATCACACTGGCTTCACACCATGCATCTGCAACACAAGTGCCTTCCCTTCCAGAGAAAAGTGCAAGAGCCAGCTGCAACATCTCCTGAGCTTCACATTCAGTGTTGTTTGTAAAAACTATGTCACACTTGTCTCAGGGCTTCCTCACTTTCAGTCATTCAACACTAGACTATCAAGAGCCAATTAAAATACTGCTCTAGGCCTGGGAAATGAGGTGAGGTTGACAAGATAATAGGAGTGGAACAATTAGAGTTAATTAGCCCAGTGGGAAATCCATTCCCAGGCAGCTACTGGTGAGAGGCTGGGTTGGCAAGACAATGAGTCTAGACTGGATATACCAGAACAGGCAAAGCTTCATCTGCACAGAGAAGTGGCCAGTACAGGGCTTCTGACTCACTGGCACAAACAACAGTGTGTTCTGGGAGAGTATCAGGCCCTACACAGCCCTAGTGAGCTGGGATGGCCACGTGTGTCCAGGTGTGGTCTCCTCACACTTGTCACCAGCAGCATATGATCCTGCATGCGCAGGGTTTATGTACACCAGAAGTGGAGCACACGAGGAGAACTGCTGGAAGGAGAATCCAAGACTTAGTTTTACTGGTGAGGAGCTGACAAGGCAGGGAATCTGACTGGTAGGGGGGAAAAAAGCTACGCAGGCAACTCTGGTAGAGTCCTTCAGCCAAGTAACTCAACTACTAAGATCTCCTTTTGTTATTCGGTGGGAGGAGAACCAGCCCTGAGGCACCAGCAATTATCCTTTTAGTGGCATTTCAATGGCAATATTCCCAGTTGCCAGAATCTCTAATAAATTAAATGAAAATACATACTGCTAAATTAGAACACGCAACTATAAACATCATTTTTCTCTTTGCTGGCCTAGTAAATAGCTTTTGTAAGGAGCTCCTCTGCTGAGTGTTAGCCAGTCAGAAAAGAATCAGCTGCTTTTCTTCTACTTCAGAAGTAATCTCAGAGCTTTGGTTTTAAGACAAGCATATCTGACAAATCAGCTAGGTTTGCTTAGGCAATACATGGCTCTTTGAAGCTCTGAATATTTCCAAGGAGAAGGGATTTCCTCTTACCTTTTCCTATGTGTCTCCTGGTGTTTTCTATAGTAGAGTTGCGGTTTACATTTGAGAGCAGTCCCAGGCAGAACCTGTTCTTGTTATTTGAGGGATCTGTAAATCCATCTATAAGGATACTTCGAGAGGAAGCCTGGAAAGTCTCCCCTACCCGGTTGTTGAGTTCATAGTAGGCAACTGAGCACCAGTGTTGAGGCTCCTCATAGCAAACAGGCCGAAAGTCTGCAGGAAATCAAATTCATCAGCTGCTCAGCTCTCAGTAATATTTTTTTACACAATCATTCTGTTTTTTTTTTCCTCCCTCCCACTCCCACACCCGTGGCTCTTATCTGAACAGTCACTTAGGTCATGCTTTATCTCAACAGTAGCTTCTCTTCTTAATTTTATAACTGAAGCCCCAAATATGCCAAGGGTCAGTATACCAGCTTAACTGTAAGCCTCTGAGGGGTCCCACTTGTTCTTAAAAGCGATAACTCCACTGCATTAAATTAAGCACACGCTGACATTCCTTGCTGAACTGGGGCTCAAGCTCTACCCTGAAAATAGTAAGGGATACATCTGCTCTGCACATCAGCAGGAGCTAAGGATGACAGATGGGCTCAAGGCGAGTCAAAACAGAGCCAAGCCTTCAGCCTAATACCAAACTCTCAAGTTCAGGAGTAATCAATCACTCCCCCAGTCTTTTGCATGCTTTGGGGCTTTCTGCTTCAAGTGGGACCGTCAGCAGAAATGTCAGCGAGGTCATTTCTTTTGGGTCTCCTCCTGCCCAGGTTTTCTAACTCAGAAAGGTTAAAAAATGTAACAGAATCTCTGAGCCTCATTCGTCATACAAGAATTAGTGGGAAACCTTATCCCGCCTGCCCATCACAAGCACGTCAGCCTCCCTGCCCCCAGAGCACCTCTGTGCATAGCCTCTAATAAACTTCCAACAAATATTCACTAGGGCAGTGATCAGGGAGGTAAACTATGCTAAAGAGATTAAAGTATCTTGACAATTTATGTAGAAGTACTGGTGTCTGATGACCAGTTATTATCTGGCCATTCTGTGTACCCATCTGTAATTAGCACTATCACCCTCATCCTTCTGCCCCAGTTCTGGGGTAGATACATGTTCTTCTCTGTTTCAGAAGGCTGGCATTATTCCTTTAATCTGGTTGTGTGTGCAGAGTGTTCAGTCTCCATGTCGTAAAAGACATTTGTTCAGGGCTATGATATGCTGGACTAAAAGGAAAATGGTGATTTTTCCTTTGCAGCAGCAGGAAGCCAAAGGAAAACCCAGCAGAGGAATTTCATTTCCCCTTGCTGACCTGCAGCAATGGGCACTGAACAGTGGAGGCACCACCTGGCATTACTAGTCTGGAGGGAGCTGGTGAGGTCATGAAGTTGCTTTGAGTGGAGAGAGGAGGAACCCAGACCCTTCTACTCTGACCACCTCTTCCACTAAAGGACTGTTACATGAGGACAAAGGGTTTGGCCTTCTGTAAAAATCTCTTTGCACATCACTAGAACATATTCTTTTCTCTTCTAGCCAGTCAGTAATGTAACAGGAATACAAAGATGGTAGTAAGAAAGGTCCCAACCACAAGGCTTTAAAGTACTTGAAACCCAAAACTGAAGGTGATAAAGAAATCAGTTTTGATATTGATAGTGCTCTTGTGTGTTACATTGCCTCACTATCCTTGATCTGATATCTTTGTCATTACAACGTAGATAACAGTGTTTGCTTTCATTGACAGCTTTCTAACCGTAATAGTTCATGGATGTAAATAAGGCCTAAACTCTGTAACTTGACACATAATTCACTGAATTCTTCAATCAACCTGTTTGCCTAGCTAATGTACAGGTCTAGTACACAGCCTCACTGCAAAACTGTCTGAAACCTATTACTACAGACACTGAACCCTCCTATTCAAACAACAGGTTTTTGCTTAACATGTTTTTTGTGAAGAATAGTACAAATGGTTATTTACTTTCAGCTTCTCCATCGGCATGTTTACCTCCGTTGGGTAAAGACAGCACCAGTTGACTTTCAGCTATGGCATCCATTGATCGCCCGTTGTGGGTTCCTGGGGGTTCTCTTGCATGGTAAGGTGGGGGTGGAGTTTCCACTATTAGAAAGAGGGAAAGAAAGAAAAAGAAAGAAAATATTCACCCATCAGCACGTTGGTAAATTATCCCCAGCTTTTCCTGGTGGATACTTAACTTCTTCAGTACTATTTAGCTAGAAAAGGACTGGAACCTAAGCACAAACCTGAACATAACCTCCCTTCATTCTCCAGATTGAGAACATTACATGTTCAGGGAGGACAGGAAGGAAGTGGTGTCATGATGGGCACGCTGCACTTGAAAGAGAGTTAGAGCAGTGCCTCAGGCATACACCAGTGTCCAGCCAAGCTCTCTGTTAATACCAGTTGTTACCCTAAAAAAGTAACACAGTCTGATCCTGCAGTTCCACATTTCTCTGGAAAATCTAAAACTTCAAGAGGATGATTCAAAAGCAGCTACCTTTAATTGATCCTCTGGGAGAAAGCTCTCTTTCTTCACAGGCTGTTAAAAAAAGCCTATGGAAAGCCTTCACACTCTAAAATCAGACTTGGCGAAACTCCCTCCAGATTTGAACAGAAACTCCGTGAGTTTATATATAAATTAGAGCCATATAAAAGCTTGCAGGACTAAAGGTCTCTTTAAGAAGACCAGGGTTTAACTTGGTTCCAGGCTGAAATTTCCCCTTGTGTTCAGGGTCTGCTGGCTGGCCCTCAAAACAGCAACTTCATCCAAAGTAGGTAAATGTGGACTGCCTCACAAGACAACCATTGAATCTCCCAAGTAAGTAAAGTAAGTACTGCACAGAAATGTTATTCTATTTAAGCACTGCTCAGGAATTAGGAATTTCATACATTATATGATATTTCTAACATACAGATGTCATAACGCTTCCACAGAAAATGCAACAAGCTAGAATAGTAAAATTAAGAAAGAGTGGAAGATAATACAAGTCACAGAAGGGAATATAATGTGGTTGTACAGGTATTTTTGATGTTTATGCCTAAGCTAGTCACCATAATCTCTCCTTTTACCCACTAAAGAAAAACAAGGCCCTACAGACATGGTACATCCCAGCTACTGGAGACATATATCTTAAGATGCAATGAATCTTGTTCTAGGAGTGCCTGGATTTCTCCACTGATTACAGAAAGAGTACAGGCAGTTGTATGAGATGTAGAAATTTGCATTGTTTACATCTATATTGGGTCACACCAACCCCACTCAAGGTTTTTGATGTAACTCCAGTTTGCTTTAGACAGTCTTCCATCCCTGGTTGTTAAACAGGCAAATTCTGCTTATCAGCATTCCGTGTGCTGTGATATACTGGAGCTCAAGTTGAGCCATTTCCATTTTTAAGTAGCTTTGCAAGGTCCCAAGTTCAGTTAAAAGCAAGAGTCAGAGTCATTACACAGATGGAGTGGGCCTGACCTACCTGTCAGGACCAGCTCTACTGAATCTAACTCGGTTACACAGAGGTGAAAGAAAAAGATAGGAGAAGACAAACAAGTCCTGCTACTTGTTGAAATGTTTCAGTGTTGCTAAATACGATTTAATCTGAAGTACAGATCTAGAGAAGGCATGAATGAAGGTCCATGCAATGAATGGAGAGGGAAGGGAAAATATCACACTATGTTCAAAGTGTCCAGCTTAAAACAAAGTTCAAATACAACAAATGCCTTGTAAAACTAAATACCTTTCTTATGCTTAAAATCAAAATAGGCATATCATTAAGGACATAAATTTAAATCATATGCTTTGTAGTTTAGACATTAAAACATTAAGTTACAAGATCCTGACCTGAATTTATCTTTGTGAAAAAGCTGAGAACACTGAGACTATTTGAGAGTTAGAACAAAGTGCAGAAGTGAATTTGAATGATGTTTTGGTATTAAAGCTAGCTCTCAGCTTTGTTGCATAAAATCTTCTTGGTATATTCAACAGCAAAAGCACAGTTAAATTCTCAGGTAGTTACAGCAGTACTAAATAAGGAGTTCACAACAGAAACAATCTGAGTGACAGAACTTTGTTGACCTCAAAACTGTTGAGCTGATGAAACACGTTCCAAAGTCAAAGGAATTTGCCTGATGGCTTCACCAAGTGTTGGGCCAGATTGTTAAACACCTTAATTTCCTGAAGTTTATATAGTCAGTGAGATTATTGTACATTAAAAACTATTTCTGCATACCAATTTCCCCTTTTTATCCTGTCTCTGTTGATGGAGTTTCTAAAGGTCCCAACCCTGATCATCTCTATTAGAGGTGCTGCAGCTTAGTTGTTGCAAGTGCCCTTCTCTGTGGATTCTATCAGAAGGTTGGATGGGCACCTTTAGGCAAAAGGTGGCCTGGTAGAACTGCTCCTCTCCTCAACCTCCCCCTTAGAGTAATCATGAAATCTTCTCCAGGCACTTCTAGAATGACTACAACTCTTGGTCCCTTGAACATCCAGTAGAAGACAGCATCCTGGGAGACAGTGCTAAGAGACAGTCACAAGAAATGGCATTCCAATTCCATCCTGACCAACAGTTCAATCTGTAGCTGCAGCCTGGAGGGAACACACAAAACTGGCAGCTGACCCCAGGCCCTGGCAAGAACCTCAACTGCCTCATTTGGGATGTCTGAAAATTCATTCTCACCCGTGAGCTGATAGGGACTTCCTGGTCCAGAGGAGCTTCCTGGCGAGTTGGGGTAGCTGATGCTGTTAGGTGACTGGGAGAACATGTGGCTGGGTGATGATGGAAAGGGGGTGCACGGAGGATGCTGGAAGGAATCAGGGTAGGTGGCATTGTGGGGCATCAGGGGCTCGCTGTGCAGGGAAGTGTTCCGAAACTTGGCGAGGAGGCTGAGGTGAGGGTTAAACTCACTGTGTCTTGGAACGAGTACAGGAGGTAGGACTGAAAATAAGAACAAGAACAGAGAAAGAAAAATCTGGTTACAACTGCACTCTTGAAAGTACATCTCTTTGTAAGTTAAAAAGAAGCATATTCCATGCTGCCCAAATTTTGCTGCCTATATACACACAAGTGAAACACAATATACAAATATACAACAAGCTTCTCTAAAAACAAGAATCAAAAGCTGACTCTTGGACTGTTTTTCTTCCAGATTGGCAACAATTCCAAATGCAAAATATGGGCTCATTCCTGACTTGAGCAAGGTACCATAAAATTCACAGGTACAGTATGCACTCACAGCCCTCTTACAGAAATGCAAGTGGCACATTTCTCCCTCTCAAAATTACCTATTCCTTCCTTCCTGAAAGACTGAACACGCCAGGAGTTTGCTAAATATTATCACCAGGATTTGTCAAAACCACAGTCAATTTTAATAACAATTAGCAGTGCTCTGCAATACACTGCATATTTCACTGCCAGTGTTTTACAGATGGGCCCAAGGAAGCAGAGACCTGAAGCTAGATTCCAGACTTAGAACATTTTCAGGTACTTGAAAATGCTGCCAGCCAGACAGTGGGATCCTTAAAAGGAAATGTAAAAGGCAATTCAAATATTGTTGCAATATTAATTTAGCTGTTGCAATATAGTTAGAAAAGATCTAGCATGAGGAGACAAATGTCAATGTTTGGTAGCTAAGGCATGAAAAATATGGGTCAGAAATTGAAATTGAAACTCATCCATGTAAGGATTGGTCTAATGGAAGACACTGCCTCTCTTCACAAACTCTCTTCACTTGCATCTCATGCTGGCAGTGCTGCTATCAGCATTGCTGCACTGAGAAACCAAAGCTGACACAAGTTATCCTGTATTCTGACATATCAGGAGCCAGAGCAGAATTTGAGTTAAAACACTTCAGAAAATCCAACTCGTGAGTTACCTCTGAAGATACAGCCCCTTGGCTGGAACACAGAGGCTTGCTAAACAGTTCTGCACCTGAGAGTTCAACTGAGGCTTTCACTGGGTTTAACTGTAGTCACCTGAGGGGAGAGCAGGACCTACAATGGGTGACTTGTGTACCCCAACATTTCTCCATTAGCTACTAGCTCACATAGTGCCTAATTATCTTTGCTGAGGCCTTAAACTCAGGCAGGGAGAATGAATCCCCAGTGGCTATCGTGCAGATCTAAAAGCCACCAGAGAAGATAAGGAGGCAATTTGAGTTACTGTGACAAGGATGAATTGTCCCAACACCAGGAACAATTCAGCAGGCTTGTATTGATTGACCTAGTGTCCAGAGTTCCTCTGGCCCGAAACCCTGCAGCATCTCATCCTTCAGTCTGTCCTTACCAGCTTATGGGAACAAATGGCAGTGGGCACTCCTGGTTACAAATGCTGACAGGAATATATGGTTTGAACGTGTTTTAACACATTGGGCCCAAAAGCTCTGTCTAGGTATGGCCAGTTCTTTTTAGTTAGGGTGGCTAACACCTTTTAATTACAGTGAACTCTCATTAATTCAGTGTAATGAAAGAGTGCAGTAACTGCTATAAAGGAAATAATATATAGATAATGCAAAACATGTGCATGAGAAGATGCTGTAGGAGCACCCTCCCTGGAATGCACCCGCAGTGCACATGGACTGCCCAGAGAGCTGGGGCAGTGCAAGCAGCAGGAGGACCAGTGCCTGGTACCAACAGCAGCTTTACAGCTTCTTGCTTCATGGAGCACTCTGCTGCAGCTGAGGCAGGGCTAAACTGCCCTCCTGCCCACCCACTGGCATACACCATTTGGGATTTGCCAGTCACTCCATAACTGAACCCCAAAAATGTACAAAAGATTGGACTGATGACAGTAAGTTCACTGCAGAGGTCATCTTCTTACCTGCCTGGAAACCCAGGCACTGGGATACCTGTTAAAAGACTACACATAGACCCTTCCCTGGCCCAGTGCTTTCCTAATTAGCTCATGGTCAGCACAAGGATGGTGCTCTGCAAACTCCTTTCTTTCCTCCTGCCACCATCTGATATGCCCCTATCTGTGGGATGAAGATTTCTTGCCACCCTCTTAAATCCTTTGTTAGATAAAGGTATTTCTACTTCTGAGGAAGAAGTTCTTCCCCATGAGAGTGGTGAGACCCTGGAATGGGTTGCCCAGGGAGGGGGTTGAGGCCCCATCCCTGGGGGTCTTTAAGGCCAGGCTGGATGAGGCTCTGGGCAGCCTGATCTAGTGGGAGGTGTCCCTGCTCATGGCAGAGGGGTTGGAACTGGGGGATCCTTGGGGTCCCTTCCAACCCTGATAGATTCTGATCTGTTCTAGCAGAGGACTTTAGAGGCCTAATGGCTCAATGGTTGGACTTGATGATCTTGGAGGTCCCTTCCAACCTAAAGGATTCTATGATTCTATGATTCTTTGCTGCTGCTTTAACTTTTTGGATTTCCTGGACTCTCCAGCTGGGACTCATACAGGCAACACAGGTATCACATCTGAGATGCATTGTCCAGTCCCCCATGGATCTCTTCATAACCAGTGGAGAGAAACAGACTCTTCTGCTGCTCAGTTCAACTGCTCTATATTGGGACAAGACCAGTACCACCACTACAGATGTGTTTTTGGTGAGCTAGATCCCTCCCATTCAGTGCTCCTGTGAGCAGCCCCAGGCAGTGTGATGCTGCTGCTGTTTCTAGAGTTCTCCTCTGCTGCTCTGTGGAACTGGTCTGATGCTTGCAAGGTCTGCTGCTGCCCAGCCAGCTCTGAGCAGCAGTGTTAAAAAGCAGGGAACTGGTGAGCCCTTCACCCCCAGCAGAGGTGCTGCCCAAGGGACAGCTGTGCCATGCAGCACTGGGAGCCTGGCACCTCGTTGTGGGTACCGCAGCTAAGGAAGCGGCTTCCTCTCAGCCCTGTGAGAACTCAACACAACTCCTCTAAATGAAAGCTGAGAATCTGGATAATGTGAACAGCACTTGCCAGGCAAAGCCTTTGACTGGCCCTGAGTGAGTCAGCAAGAGGAATTTTCAAGCCTTGAACTCCTTCCCAGCTCTGACCAGGGTACTCTTAATTTCTGCTCTGCTGTACAGTTTTTGCCACCTCACTCAATCTTTCCACTGACTGCTCTGTGGCTGCCTAGAGGGCTAAACCCTCTGTGGTGGTGAGGAATTCAGATATTTTCTTGTTTGTGGCCAAATATTCCCCAGAGGGCCTTGTTCTTTTGGTAACAGATGTCACTCTCCAGGACTCAACCACTCTGAAGGAAGTGTGACCAGAGACACAAACCCGAGTAACTGTGTGCATTGGGATCTGTCTGTCCTCATGATTTACCTGCACTGTCCTCACTCAGTGGGGTCCTTTCCCTCTACCTGCTGCTCTTCACCAAGAGCCAGGGCTGGATCCTTCCTTCCACGCATGGCCAAGTGTTGAGGCTCTGTTCAGCTGAAGACAAACAGTTCAAATGTTCTGAGTTCTGCCACTGCCTGTCCTGCAGGAGGCTTTCTCCTGTTCCCTTTAGTCACAGCACTTCCTGCTGGAAACCTGGCTGCTCCCAGAGCCTGTGACTTCAGGTGCTAGCAAGCAAGCCATGCCCCACAGCTTAATTCCAGGTACAATATCCATACTGTGATTTCTCTCACATCAGGCATCTTTGCACAGTTCATTGTTTTTGGAGACCTACCCCTGGGTGTGATCCATCCATTCCCTATGACCATTCACAAACACCAAACACAGAGCCAACAGTGAGACCATCAGGTGGGAGACTTCCAGGTCTCACATCTTAGTCCCACTCAGACTTGATGAGGGCAATCAATTAGTCCAATTCAAAAGTTCATTTAGGCTCCTGTTGCCTACAGCAATGATGCACACTAGAATCTGCAGTGTCTACACAGGAATGATCTCATATAAAAATAATGGAGTACCTGTTCAGTCAACTTCTGTATTTTTCTGAAATGGCAGCTTCTCCTGGAAACAAACAAGGCAAACTCCTGACCAGCTCTTTGAGGCAATCCAATGCAGGGGGAAGCAGAGCCTAACCATTATACCTACTTCCCTTAGGCTAGGTAGCCTAGCCCCTCTCTGCAGTGGGATGCTGCACAAACAGAGGAAATATTTGCTGCTTTCTTCTAAATGGATGCAGCAGAGGAAAAGAAACCTCTGAATATCAGACCACAGTTTAAAGCTGTTCTCTTAGTAGTAGAGGTCTAGGGATCTGCCAAGGTATTAAAGAAAGGGTGAAGCTGTCTTTGACACAACTTACTCATTCTGAATAAAGATCTAGTCACAGAGTGGTTGACACAGCAAGAGAGAATGCAGTGATGGAAAGTGAGCCCCAAAAGGATGGACATAGGTAGGAAAATAATACTGGCCTGTGGATTATAAAACATGCACTGCTGACTAATTCATGGGTGAAATTCACTAATTCTTTGGCTCCAGAGGAGACTCAGAGAATCTCATATAAGCCTAAAATGACCAACAGCCAAGATGCAGATAAAAGAGGACTGCTGTTCAAACAGACTGCCACCTAGATCAATCGCTCCTGGGCTTTTCTGTGGTGGTCTCACTGCTACCACTTCCTCCTGGAGCTCTTTTCTTCTCATGCCTCACCACCACGTCCTTGCAGCACTGCTTTCTAACTGCCTCTGGCCTGGAGCTGCATTACTGCCCCTTGCAGTGGGGTAAGTTCTTTCCTGCCCCAGCACACCAGGGTAGGTTGTACTCCTTGCTGCACCTCATCTTTAGCAGTGACTAGTGTGTGAGCTCCAGCTTCCAAACGGTCCCCATAAGAGGAGAGGTAGGGGTGACTGCAACAGCCCAAGAACAATTCCTGGGTGCTGTGGAGATCTGGCACAGCACCGCTGGCATCCTCACACCTGCACTCCCTCCTACCTCCAAAACAAGGTGATCTGTGTCCAAAGTGCCCAAAGCCCCTCCTGTGGGCTAACCCCTGCCCCCTGAGAACTGCCAATCCATGTGAGCCCTCAGGGGCCAAAGCTGTGCCTGGGAGCACGCTACCAGTTCAGCAGTGCTCAGACCTGCACAGTGGCCACGTCTCATTTACTAGCAGAGATGTAGCCAGTCTGCCAGACAAACGATGTTTGTTCATCATTGGTTCACAGCTGAAACCTTCTGAGCTTCAGGGTCAGAGCAACAAGCTCTGGCAGCCATTTGGCAGCTGCTGGATTATCCCAGTGTTAGCTGAGCAGAAGACTGAGGCTGAAAACAGCACTGTGTAGGGCTGTCAGCTGCTGCACCGAGGAGGAGGCTCCATTAACTACACTGGGGTTACACCAGAAGATGCCAAAGACTGCAGCCTTCAAAGGGGAAAATACATAAAATGGGATATTTCATGAGCATCTTTTCTCTGTTTCTTGAAGAGTTTACTTTAGCAAGGCAGGAGATCAGCTCTTTCCACTGAAAACTGTTGACAACAAGCACCGCTCACTGCAGCTGTAAAATTTTAGTTGTGACAATGTTTACAGCAGTTCAGCTACAACTTCAGAATGACAGCTCCACTGCAGCCAAAGGGCTATCAGGAAAGGGAGCAGCTCCTGTTGCTTAACCAAGGTTCACAAATGTCTTGCCCTTATTTTACCTGTGTGAAGAGAAACATCCCACAGTTCACTTATCTGATCCTAATGTCACCTCAGAGTAAAGTTCATGCCAGACAAAGAGTAATCACAGAATAATAAGTATACACTTACCAACTGTAGCCATTAGTAAATTAAATTACTGTGATTTTTGGCAGCAAGAGAGAGCTAGGTTAGGCATTAGAAATCGTTTTGAACTGTAAGGATAGCAAAGCAATAGATTCACTTGCCTGGGGAGGTTGTGGAGCCTCTATCACATGGGATTTTTAGAGCTCATTAAAAAAAGATCTGTTAGGAATGTACCTGGCAATTTGTTTTGGTTTGGGAGCAGGGGCACAGAACAGTAGGATTGCTCAAGATCTCTGCCAGCCTTGCTTTCTAAGATCCCTATAGAAGACACCACTGAAGACTATAATTTTTTTAACAGCTGTTTCATTGACACAAAGCCCAGTTAAGTGGACCTTTCAGTGAGGTCATAAGTCTTCAGTCCAGTCTAAAGAAGATCATCAAGGGAAAAATTAGAAGTTTTATAGGAACCTGGGGGATTTATTTCACACAGACTATTCATTTAGGTCAGTATATCCCACTGAAGGCAGGCCACCAGGCATTTTAGGAAGAAACAGCTGATTGGGTTTCATAGCCACAAGGAAAATAAGCCATCTTCCTGCAACTCCACTCTCAGAAAGAGAGAGCCAGTGATGCATTTTTCCTGTGGATTAATGAGTTGATTGTTGGTTTTCAGACAATGGGACATAAATCTAGCCAGGGTAGCAAGTCTAGGATGGTGCCTCGACTTCATGCAAATAGACAGCAGTTTGCAGTGGGACAATTCAGAGGGCAGCCAGCACCCACCTCCATGGAGAGGAAGCTCAGCATCAGCAGCCGGGACAAGCTCCGCTCCGGGCAACCTCGGAGGTCCGATGGGATACAGAGCCCATGGGCACCCGAGGTGCTCCTTAACCCCTTCTCACCCCTGGCTGCTGGAGCTGTGATGCCACTGGGCAGGGAACGATCCAGGGAGGCTGCCTTTTCAGATTTCAGAGCACAGCTCTGGAGGATGCACCAAGCTGAGACCTGCCGGTGCAAGAGCTAACGGAGAGACAGGAATCATCTGCAGAGGATATAATTACCTGGGGTTTCCACCCGCCGGTAGTGGTAGGGGTTAATGCACACTTCTTTCTGCTTTGAGCCAAATGGGAACTCACAACATTCCAGTGGCTTGAGCTCGTGGTGAGACTGGAGATCAGGCCAGCGCCACACTCTGCAGTAGATGACGTGGGGAAGCCCCTTGCGGTGAGACACCTGCAGCCGCCCATCCAAGGAACGGGGGATGGTGACACATTTACTGGGCTGACCCGGGCAGCTCAGAGCCCTTTCCAGTTCTTCCATGGCACCTTTCTTCTTCTTTAACTTCTTCACCAAGGAATCAACAGCTTTTTCTGCCCACTTTTCCTCCTCATCTCCTTGTTTCCAGCCCAGCAGCCTTTTCACCGCAGGGCTGGTGAAGGAGAACAAGGAGCTGATAGGGGTGCTGGAGTGCATAAGAAGCAGAGATGACACACGAGTGTCAACGAAAGCACAAGTTGCTCTCCTGCCTTGCAAGGTTTGAACAGAGCTTCCACAGTCTTGAGATGGACACTTCCTTCAAGGAAAGGTTCTTCTACACATACGTCTTGGTAGGCTTAGGCACTGGTTGGACAGGGTGGGTCTCAGAACCTTCCAAACATCAAGAAACTGCTGATGAAGCCTGGAATAACAACACAATACACAGTTAGGCTTCACACACTCCTTTCGTTGTTCCTTCAGGAAAATCTTTTGAAAGAGAAATCATTCAAAATATGTATCTAATTTTTCAGTGGTTTTCTGTTTGGTTTGTGCTGTTTATTTTGGGTCCAAGCCTCTCCTCCCCACTACCCACCACATTCATTTTGGAGTTGGACCTCAGAAAGCAGCAAGTGTCTGGTCACTTCAGTTTACACTTAAGAGTTTAGTGCACTAGGCAAATAGTTTCAGGGTTGGGGTTGTATTTGCTACAGAAGAAAATGTACCCTTCATTTTATGCTGGTAGTTGTAGGTTCAGCTCGAGCTTCTTTTACAAAATTAAAGCTGTACTATCAAATTGTATGGAAGTAATGAGTAGTATATTGTTCTGATTTCAACTCCCTCTCTGCCCCTCCAATTTCAATCTATTGTCAAGAGCTGTACAATTAACTGCAAAATTATTTTAAAATTCAACTACTCCCAAATTTCATTTAGTGCCTTCGAAAGATCTATCAGGATTCTGTAAGTTTATTGAGATTTTTTCACATGCAAGAGAAAAAACTTGTTTGCCTAGGTAGTCTGTTTCACAGTCTCCAACAAGTCACAGGTTTTTGGATATGTTTTGTGCTGGATGGATCCTGAGTTATTTCTGCTAGGAGCTGCTACATCTGATGAAGTCCAGCAGAAAGAGTTTAGTTCTTGAGGGGTTTTCTTTTTTTGTTTTTCTTTTTTTTTTTTTTAAATGTAACTGGAGCCAGGCTAAATTTAGCTGAAAATGACATATTTCCACTGACTGGAACTCTGAGGAAAAAGGTCTTTGTATGTCAAGCTATTTACTGCTTTAAATGCACTTCATGGACCCCCCTGTATGTACCAAATCCAAAGGTCTGAACTATACAGAGAGTACTTAAAGCAGGAGGCAGAGGCAGATTCTAAAGGGATGCCTCCAGAAAAGCAGCTCCATGACCGCCCTACTCCAGCCCTGTGGGAGGACTTAGGTTCTTCTTTCCCCCCTCCAGCAAAGGTGTGGACACAGTCTTCAGCACTGCTTATATGCAGCTACTGAGGAGACAGAGAGGTCCTGCCTGGTGTTGGGAGCAGCAGAGCTTCACAAGTGATATCATTCTGCAGCTTCCTTAAACGCACGGCTCTTGTGAGCATTCAAAGGGCACGTGCAGACACCAAGAACAGGTACAGACACAACACAGTGAGGCAGGATGGGTTCCTAAGCATAGTCTGGACCACACAGCTCTGGAGCATGCTGCACAGGAAGCACACACAGCCCAGGGCATCAGAGCCTCTCAGACGATGGGCAATGTTTGCCAAGGACCAGTGACTGCCTAGAGCTGTTTTCCTCCTAGCCCTTCTGTTCTGTTCTCACGCCCATTCCTCTGCCCCACTGCATTATCCTTTAAGATGCCCAGCACCCTGAGAAATGCAGATGTATGTAAACACAAGGCCAGGCTGCATGGAGCTTTGAGCAACCTGATCTAGTGGAAGGTATCCCATGGGAAGGGATCTTTGAGATCCCTTTAAGATGATCTTTAAGGTCCCTTCCAACCCAAACCATTCTATGATTCTATTTGCTATGATAAGGAGCTTTTTCCCTTCTTTCACAAGAGCAGCAATGATTCCAGCTCAAATTCCCAAAACACAGAGCTAAGGGAGATGGAAGCACTTGGCCACGCAGAAGAGAAAACATCAAAGTGACTCTTTGGCATGTCACAAAACTCAGCAGCAGCTGCTATTCTCCCAAGAGAGTCATATTCCAAACACCAGCATTCAGGAGGCTGCACGAAAACAGGAACAGAGGGGCTACAAAACTGGAAGGAAGAGCAGGCACACCTTGCTTCAGACACCCACCACAGCACTGAGCTCAGCTCATACAATTTCTACACCATCAGTCTATGTGATGTCCAGTTGTCCTCATCTGCCAAGAGAGGCTTCTGACAGAGCACAGCAGAAATCCCCTCACTCACACCATCCAGTAGTCACTGGTCAGAACTGCCCAAACTTGTCCCAGCACTCAGAAAGAAACTTCAGATTGCAGATCTTTTTCCTGCTCTGGAAATAAAAGTCCAAAGACTGGGAACATTTAACTGGATGGTTACTAAAGCCTTAGCCAAAACCGAAGTCTTTTCCAAACACTTAGAGGGTCCATGTGAGAATGAAATAAGTTCTGAATGATTTATCACAGGAAAACACCCACAAGTTGCTTGTAAAATATAACATGGATGAAATTCAGGCAGCAGTCCCCAGGTTTTGGGGGAGCAGGCTCAGCCTGTGGAGCCCAGTGCCAGCCTCACCTAGGCACCCCACACAATGGAGGTGTCTGCCCCTTGCTGCCCCAGTGAGAACCTGGGGAGGCTCCACCACCAAGCTGCTGCCATTGCTTGGCAGCACCAAACCCCATCCTCACAAGAGGAAAGGAAACAACGCTGGGATCTCTGTGGATCAGCCCTGAAGGCAGCAAGAGGAAGCGAGGAGATCCTGGGATGAAAGCCCACAGGACCAGCAGTGGTGTGAAAGTCTCTGCTCCAGGCTGAGATGGAAAATCGCTCCCACTTCTTATCTGAGGGGGTCTCCCGGGCATTAGTGTGTGCAAACAACTGCTCCTGATAACTTAATGCAACATTACAATCGTCAGACACAAAAACATACACATTCACATAAAAGTATTGTCCCGAGATTTTCATTTCCATTTTGACCAAGGTTTTAAATAAACACATTAATCTCGTTCACTCAAATTAAATAACTCAACAGTGACATCAGTATGAGTCTGAGCACTATTGTTGCTAGCGGGAGAGTGGCCAAGACTATGTGTATAAAAGCAAAAGCCGTGCTCTGCAGACCATGTGATGTCGTCTCAGATAAGTACATTGCACAATTGCCTACCACACTCCCCCCAGCTTCTTCCCAAATCTTTTTTTCCCCAAATTCGACTGACACACGAAATATAAATGGTATTAAATAAACTAAACAGCTTTCAAATAATATTATTATCAGAACATCCTAGTTTAATGTTATTAAATTACATAATACTGGATACTGTTCAGCAGACTAAGCCCTGTGTTGCTAGGCTTAGATACTCCATTATGAAATACCTAGGCAGCGACTCTGCTCCAGGGCTGTAATGATAGGGATGTCAATTCACTATTTAATTCTAACAATCTTTCAGGACAGCAGTTGCTTAAGCTGTACATCTTTTGTAACAGGCAACTCGCCCACCCAGCTGGAAACTTCCAGCATTGAAATGTTTCAAAACCATGTTTGATGTGTTTCCCATGCTGATGATCCACCACATTTCTCGAAGTTCACAGCTTTAGAGTGGTGGTGGGGAGGGAAGTGTCACAGTTGTGATCTGTATCCCCACCACACGTATCAAGTCCTGGGCCACACCATGGTAGAGGTGCTGGTCTGGTCACCTCTGCCTCCCTCAGGGACAGCACGATGTGCTATCAATGAGTACCAGTGGCACAGCCCTCAGGGTACATCCCCAACCTGATTCCCTCCTCTGGGACTACAAGGAAGGCTTTCTCCATCTGTCAGGTAAGCAACTGGTCAACGCCAAACACGACCAATCTTCCATGCCATAGATCTTTATCCCATCACTGAGTTTAGCCTAAGGTCTGAAGCCTGCTTTAGGGAAGAGGCAGAAGATATATGGCATGTGCACGCAGCCACCCTTTTGACTCTGTAGTCTGTGGAAGGTGGGACTGGAAGTGCTTCAGCCCAATTCACTGGCTCCATTCTCTCTAAACATCAGGTGCCTACCTTAGCTGTGGCTACACCAGTGCTGGGGAACATTTCTGGGCACAGGAACTTGGTTATCTGTAGCATAAATCATTAATGCAGCATTTGGAATGGCTTTGGTCTGTGCCAGTAGCACTTTCCCAAGGAACTTGTGCACAGTTCAAGAGCTAGCAGGCACCAGGGGTCAATCCCATTAAGAAGTCTGCATAGAGCCATCCTGTTTTGGAGGGCAAGGCAGTCACAGAATCACAGAATCACAGAATGTTAGGGGTTGGAGGGGACCTCCAGAGATCATCGAGTCCAACCCCCCTGTCGTTGCATGGAATTAAGCCTCTCCATCCCAGTTGGCCTCAAGGCCAAGAACAGTACTGGGCATGTTTAATTTATTAGTGTGGAAACAGACTTTCAGTAGATTTCACTTGGCCACAGAAACATGTCCAGATTGTTGACACTCATATCTGACCTACTCATCCTCAAGTCCCTAAATACCTACTTGAGAAGAACATGTGTACACATGGCATGGATCATTCTACCTAAAAGTAAACATCTAGAAAAAAAAAATAGAAAAATTAGGCACTGCATACAGATAATGCTGGGTGAGACAAGTCTCATCTCAAGTCTGAATGACTACTAGGCAACATGGACATGAAGTGGAAAGGACTAGGATACTTTCTCCTACTCCTAAGCCCATTTTTCACACTTTGGTGTAGAATTCAACTGTGGGTCGTCAGGTCAACAGGAAAAAATGTGTTCCTCCAGGAACTCCACTGAAGCAGCTTCCACTGTGCTATTGAAGAGCTGGACATAGCAAGAACAGAGAAAAGCAGATGAAACACCATCACTGTGGGCTTACTGTTACCTAACTGGAGCCAGGTACTGCTGAAGTCAGTAAGAGCTCATGGAAATTAAACATGCTCTCCTTTGTGTCTCATGTGTCAGCACACTGACACCTCCACAACAGAAAGATTTGGGGAAATTCAGATTTCATTTAATGGAGAAAGGATTCACTGTGTTGGGGAAGACTTGTGTCACCTCCCAGCAGAATGTCTGGGCAGGCCAACGTGCTGATGAAGTTCCCTCTAATTCAGCTCCTATGGACGCAGCAGGGGAATGGCACCAGCACTAACAGGTACTCACAACACTGCACTCCAGGCTTTCCATGGAAGTCAAAAACAGAAAACCACATGGATGCTACAGAAAACAGGCTCTAAACACAACTGTGTAAAAGCAGAGTGTCCAGCCTCCCTCAAAAGGTAGATAGAGTACCCTCAATAGGGTAGATTCAGGCTGGACATGGGGAAGAAGTTCTTCACCATGAGAGTGGTGAGACCCTGGAACGGGTTGCCCAGGGAGGTGGTTGAGGCCCCATCCCTGGGGGTCTTTAAGGCCACGCTGGAGGAGGCTCTGGGCAGCCTGATCTAGTGGGAGGTGTCCCTGCTCATGGCAGAGGGGTTAGAACTGGGGGACCCTTGTGGTCCCTTCCAACCCTGACAGATTCTGATCTGTTTTAGCAGAGGACTTTAGAGCCCTAATGGCTCAATGGTTGGACTTGATGATCTTGAAGGTCTCTTCCAACCTAAAGGATTCTATGATTCTATGATTCTATAAAACTGGCAAAGTGCACTTGTGCGTAGGCACAGGTGTGTGCAGATGTGTGCACACATCTGGGCTGGGAACAAAGCTCCAAGCAGCTGCCTGCCTTGGCTAAGGGCACGGTGGGAGGCTCGCTGTCAGCCTGGGAAGTGGCTGACACCAGCAGCCTCCCTGCCACAGAGGGAGATCCCTCCGAGGGTCCTCTAGACATTAGCTGTGCAGCTCTTGGAGATGCAGGGGGCTGGGAGAGGGAGGAGGGAGAAGATTCCAGCTGGAGCTCTGCTGCTTGTTGACACAACACGATTGGAAAAGAGAAAATTATGTCAGTCAAACGATGTAAAGGGGAACGCTGTAAACAAGCACTTGCTTAGTTATTTTTATCCAGGGCTGATTCAGTTACTTCTTCCAACTATGAAACAGAGAACCATGTGAGTTTTCTCAGCCCTGATTTGATTTCAAACGTGCCCAGCTGGCAGCAGCCAGTGTGCACCCAGGCTGGCAAAGAACTGCCCAGACCACATCATCACCGCCGGGCGCTACTGGGATCTGCCACACCTTAGCAGGGGAAAGGGTTTTTAAATAAAGAGTAAAACAAAAGTATGTCCATAGATACTTGGGTCTAAAATGAGTAAGGAACCTCATGAGGCACAGCAGATCAAAGCTGGGGAGGAGAGGCTTCACACGTGCATCCGCTCCTGAAGAGCAGCATGGAAGTGCTGCTGCCTCTGCTGCCCCAGTAACCAGCTCATGGCTCAGGGACAGCACCCCCATGTTACTCTTGATGCATGTAAATCACTTCAAAAGACTCGTGTTCCATTTGTGGCACCCATTCGTGGCACGATCTGGGATCCCCTGAGGGTTCTTGTTGTGCCTGGGACCCACCAGCCAAGGGTGCTGCTACAAACCCATCTGAAAGCACTGGCTACTGCACCCAGCAAAACACAGGGAACCAAGTACTAATTCCAATGTTAACCAAGTTCTTCCCCAACCACAGAACCTGACACCTAGGCTTTTAATTAAATGGGATGTAAAGGAGGCTGTTCTTTTCTTTTAATTAAGAAACTAAATTTCTTCCTGGTTTGACCCTGGACTGCTCCAGTTGAAAACAGTTGCAATGATAGGAGGTAAAGTACTTGAGACTCAAATTTATCCATGTTTCACACAGCCCTGGCAACATCTCATTGTTTATTCCTATAAGCTTAAATGAATAACACAAACTTCTGAAACTCATTCTCTTGGGCATTTTGGTTTAAGTTTGTTCTGAAAGCCCTTCTACGTTGTACTTTATGTGAAGTCATCACTATCAAAAAGCAAATCCTCACAGTGCTTCATTCCTCTCTGGCCACTCATCCACACTGTGGAGTCTTCACTAAATTCATTACCTCCCAGACAAAATAAGGACATAATTTGATGCAGTACCTAAAAATATTTGATATCCACATAATTTCTCTGAACTTGTGGAATCACTCAAATTACTTCAGCTACTCAGCATCATTCAGCTTCTCTTGACAGGAATAAAACATTCTCATTTGATATAAAGAAGGAAAGATTCGAGTATATAAGCTGCACACCTTAACATAGCTACATAAATTTCCATAGGCCAAACACTTGCAGATGGGTTTAAGAGTCGTCTGTAAATTCCATCACAAAGGAAAATTAAGTACCCAGCTCACTTCTGGTGTGCCCATGATGCCTGTGCATCCATGACCAGGAAGGGATGTACCAAATCCTTTGGTGGCACTGCTCGGGGTAAGCACATCATTGACAGATGCTTCAACAAAGCTTCATTGATATGACTTAAGATGGGGAGAACAGAGAAGCATGGACATGATACCAGTACACCAACGTGCAAAAAACTGTTGCAAGCAGGAGAGGGGCAATCTGTCCTTCATTTCCACTTGAAGAAACAGGGAGAACATACGAATAGGATAGCGACACGCTGGGATAGTTACTGCTGCTGGAGCTCTGGGAGTGCACCTTACACAGCCTTCCTCAAGAATAACTGTGCTGGCCTTGAGAACAAGGAAGGGACTGGAAACCCCTTTGAGATGAGCCCTTCCAATGCTATGTCCCCTGCTATGATGAAGCCAAAGAGCTCCTCTCTTCAGGTGCAGCACCAGGCTAATATGGTTTTAGTCCCTGGCCCACTTGCATCCTGATGCTCAGAGTAAACCTAAACGAGAGGGTTGGACATTCTCACTTATTTTTGCCTTTGAAAACCTCCCACAACATTTGAAGGCACCCCACAAAATTACCACAACCAAAGTCTGTGCAAAAATATGAAACCAGCACAATTTATCACGATGATCTCTCTTTGACTGCACTTCCTTCCTTGGTATTTAATTTTTGAAGGAAACCAGCGACTGATGTTTATATGGAGTGAACCACACTGTGTTCCCTGGCTGGGCCACACTGAAGTTTCTGAGATGCAGTCCCACAGGGACACATCCTCTTCTCTGCCACACACCCTGCTCCCCGCAGGCAGGAGGAAGACCCATCCACCCAGTCCCTGCCTTATCCCCTCCTGTGGCTGCCCTGCTCAGGCTCAGATCAGCAGCTCTGAAGAAGAGCCACCCTCTCAGCTGCCTTCCTCCCACAGAGCCAGAGGTTGAGGAGCACCAGGGTACCTCCAAGGATGCATTTATGGGAGAGGGCAAGAAGCAGTAGGATATGATGGGGAGGTGCATCAGCCTGCCTTGGGGAGCCAAAATGTCTTCTCATGGCTCTCGTTATTCCCATTTTATAGATAGTTGGTCCTGCATTCCTCTCATACCCACCATTCCCAGAGAAACTGTAGCAAAGCCCATTGGTGTTTCTAAAAATGGAACGGTTGGAAATACACAAAAAATAGAATTCCTGCTTTTAAAATAAATGCTGACTCGTCTCTAATACAAAGCATGCAGCCAAGTGCCTCCAGAATAAACATTTCACAAAGGAAGAAAGGGACTAGAAAAGAATTTCAGCTTCATGGCTGGCCTACAGTTTATATCCACACTAATCGGATCCTGTAATCCTCGTTATCAATCACTGGCATTCTTGGAGCCTTTCCCAAATACCCATTTTAGGAAAAGGATTTGCTAAGAGTTGGATGGTAAGAATGTTGTGAATAAGGCTACATCTAAAGAACAATTACTTCAGCAAGGATGTGGCACTCAAGTCTGATGGGAACCTATCCTGAAAGTTTAAATTGTTAGAAAGGAATGCACTTTTGAAGCTCTGGTTGTACAATCATAGTGCACACAGGGGAAACAGTGAAAGCAAATGTTCTCCTTGTGTTGTAGGGTACCACAACCCATCTACCTAACAGGAGACCTGAGGGACAGCTGGGTGAGGTTCAGCACCAAATACCCTTTTTTCCTGGGGGAACACAGGGAATGGAGGGGAGACAGTCTCCTGCTGGCAGATCTGCAAGCTCTGATGCTGGACTGGACACTCTGGCTCCTGGTTCTCCCCATGCAAGAACTGCATCTCATGCCTTTGAGATCTGCTGCTGAGTTGTGCCAGGTATCTAATGCCACAAAGTCAGAGATAAGCTGTGACACTGGGATTTACCTGGGGTGTCTGTTGCCTCTAAGCACCCCACATTGACCAGATGCTCCCAGCCACACCTCTAGCTGTAGCCTGGCCCAGAGGTTCTCTGTCTAACACCCAAGGTCCTAGAGAGAGAGACACACACAAAAGTCTGTCCATGTACATCACGTTAGCAGTTTTCCATGGAATCACATTAGCATTTCACTGTGTTCAAACCATATCACATTCAAATGTGCTTTTCCTAAAAGGCTTTCATTGTGCATCACTGTGGGAAATTGCTAATGCCAGAAGATTGACATATAGGTTCTCCTGCATGAATATCTGCAGTAATCTGTGCTAACTGAGCCCTCAGTGGCTCGTGAAGCCCTGTGGAGGGAAGGAACGGTGGAGCATCTCCAGAGCCTACATCTCGGGAGAACTGCAAAAAATAGTGTGGAGGACAGGAGAGCACTAACATTAGTGTGTTTTATCCACTTAAAGATCTGATTCAGTGGCAGAGATTGACTTGGACAAGGGACCAACGCCTCCCAAGCAATAGCACTGAGGCATTTTCCATGAAAAATATCTGGATGTGCTTTGACTCTCTATGGAAGTTATTTCCCAACAACAGGACTAAGAACAAAAGGAGCAAGAACTTGTCTACCTAGTTCCCTCCTGTGGGGGGGAAAGGAGGAGACAGCTGGCCATTCCCAGTGACTTCAGCTGAAGATGTGGGTGCTCAGCTTCTCTGTAAACCAGAACACTTGCTTATGAGATTAAACAGGCTTCATATGCCTACCTTTGAGCCTGGGAGTATAAAACGAGGGCTGGATTCTCTTTAGCATGTAAGATGACACACCATGCTAACCACCAGCTTCAGAAAACACTGAGCAAAAGGCAGAAATAGAGCCCTGAGTCTTCTGAAGAAACAGATCTTCTGCAAACCCAGCCCAGGAGCCCAAGAACACTCCATCTTTCCAGGGCTGTTTCTCCCCTCCCCTCCCAGCCCTCAGCTCTGCCCCACACAGCACCTCCAGCCCAAGTCCCAGTCAGGTTACCAGCAAGAAGCCTTGGTCCCAGCATTGGTCCTGCAGGACACGCAGCAGGGGAGGGATGGGAGCCACAGGCTGCTGCCTCACACAGGAATGAATTTTGGTTTCTCTACTCTATGCCCTGTGTGAAGTAATTCAAGAGCTATTGATGAGAGAGGTATAAATTAGCTACCTCGTATGTGCTGCAGGGTAAGAAGCTACATGTTGGCAACTGGGCCAGACTAATTTGACAGAGACAAGTAGGTTTGGATAGGCCAGGCCAGCAAGTAACCATAAGGCAGTCTTGAAAAGCCACACGAATTCCTGGTGCCTTCAGTCAGTCCTGTGCCTCCTGGGCAGCATGTGGGATCTCATCCCACCACAGGCCTCTGGGTAAATGGTGTTCCCTCAGGGGCCTCCATTTCTGCATCTGCCATACACATACAGCTCTTTAAAGCATTACAAATCCTCCTGATGAGGGACCTTGCACAGGAATACCAAAAAAAACCCCTAAAACTAAAACCAAACGAGGATTTTTTTTGTTAAGGAGAGGCACGGTGAGAAAATACACACACAAAAAAGATGAAGTATTGTTGAGATGTATTGACCTCAGCAGCAGGGTTATTTGAGTTATAAAGGATTCTTCATTACAGGGAGGTTTGCTACTAGCAGACACCACTTTCTGGAGAGGTGTCCACCACTGCCAGCTCCCTGCATGGCCGAGCACACCACCAGATCAAACACACAGAATAACTCCTATCAAGAAATGGCCAATCTGGCTCCTGTTGTAGCCAGGTAGTGAGGGTGAAAGGAAGCCTGAAGCAGAACAAACCACAATGACCCAAGGGTCTGTTAATTTTTTTCCTCCTCATTTCTCTCTTTCCGCGGATGGCAAGTTTGAGGACGATAGTTCTGAGAACTCTGGAAGTGGGGAACATTTTCAGCCTCTAAAGAACGACCAGGCGTGTAAAGCCTCCAGAACAGGAGTCAGAAAGAAAAGCACAAGACGCAGGATTTTGGCAGGGGTCATGCTGACTGGGAGTAGAACGTAGGTGGGAGAAAAGAGCTTCTTGGGAAACGGGAGGTTGCAGTATCAAGCTGGAAGGCTGCCACAGTGTGGACTAATGCTTTGGCAGCTGCAAACAAAAGGAAGGAGGAATGTAAAAAGTAGCACAAAGAAAAAGTGTCAAGAGATACTTGTGAGTACCGAGACCTGTGAGGAAACAGAGAAAAAAAGATGACGCCGAGTTTGGCAGAGGGAAGGACAGTAATGTTACTGACAGGGAGAAGAGTGGCAAGGAAACAAATTCTGGAGAGAAGGATGTGGGGAAGATAAGGCATTTGTCCTCCCAGTCAGAAGCACACCTTGATCTTAATGCTGTCTCAGAAAAACAGAGATTGATTATCAGATTTTCTCCCTCTGTTTTGTGTTGTCATGTAAGGTTGACTGAATGAACTGGGAAATCTACTCCACTCGGTGTCCACCTCCACCACGTCCTTGCTGTGACCTCCTCCAAAGGAGCTGAACCTCAAAGCAAACTGCCCAACCTTACATCTGTCTTAAGATGCTGCATTAGGTCTTGAGAAACCTGCACGTGGTCCCACAGAACAAACTGTCTAAAAAACACAGGTATCTGCACAAAACTTGGGCAGACAATGTTTCACCTGCTTTGGTTCAAATGCATCCGTGTATTAGTCAGGATCTCAGTCTGGGCTCTGATCCCACAGTCTGTTAGATCCACTCATCTGCAAAAGCACAGCAAGGTTTTCAGCTGCCCTAATACATACACGAGACTCTTTAATTCACCTCTTCATTTGTAGAATTCCCACAGTATTAACCATTCAAACTGTTGTAGACAAAATATAAGATGGGAAATAATTTGGGATATTTTTGAAAAATTAATTTTATTATACTGTATTCAGAGTCTAATGCTTCCTTACAGCAAATGTTCTCAAAGACAGTAATAGGACAGCAACGATTCTCCCAAATTGTCATTGTCATTACTATCTTTTGTTGTTAATGTACAAGAACACTAATGATTCTTTATACCTGCCTGCAGCAGGAAACCAGGCAGCCTACCAGAACTACCTCAGTATACCTCCCATGGATGTTTTTGCTGTGCTGTTTTCAGTTAAAATATTTATGATGGGTGTTCTTTCTTTCTTCCTCATCCCTGTAATTATTGTTTGTAAGGGGTACGTTGCACAGCAAGTGGAATTTCTGTACGTTTTCACTACAGTTTTTGCAGCACACCAATTACCCAGAGCATATATATATTTTTTCTCTTCTGGTTCCCCTTATTTTGCCAAGTTTCTCTGAAACAAGGTGCCTTGTAGGGCTGATGCTGGAATGACTGTTAGCCAGTATCAGCACTGGTGATAAACTCTAGATAGTGTTTTGGTTAGAGGTCACTTGTAATTAGTAGTCATTGTCCTTTGAATTTAACAATGGAAAAATAAAACTTTATAGAGACAGATTAGCCTAGCCATCAAAATTACAGCACTTTAGCATTCAGGAGAAAGGATTACATGACACACTATCTCCTGGGCTGATAACAGCAGATAGCTAAGGATTCAAATGGGAGATGCAGAGGGTCTGTAGAAGAATAAAAGGAGAGAAAGGAGGATTAAGTTTCCAGATGTTGTGTGATACATTACACTGACACTTCTATGCCCCTGTTTTAATGAGTTAGGCCTTGTCTTGCACCCACAGAAGACAACATTGGGCACTACGACCAGTTTCCAGGAAAGCAGCTTCCAAACCTGAGGTGCTGCCTAGTTCCTCTACACACACCCACCTTCTGCAGATATTTGGTTCGTGTGTGAGTGGCTCTTGGCCTTGAGTAAGTGTGTTAATAAACCAGTAACACTCAACTCCTTTACAAAGTTGTGCAGTTGACAGCTTTGTGGGTATTCATTTCAGTTGCTGTACATAAATAAAGCTTCTATATCCAACTTGTATCAGTTTACAAATCCTGATTATCATAAGGACTCGTGATAAAATACACTTGACTCTTATTCCAGCCATTTCTGCAGAATTACTGTGTGAGTTAACAAGATGAAGATTTTTTAACTTCATCACAAAGGACAGATGAGAATGGGAACTACTGCCAAATTCGGTAAACACAATACACGACATCCTTCTTGATGCAACTCATTTTAAATATATTTTGGGACACATTTGTTGTAGCGACTATGTTAAATTAACATTAAAAAAACCCAACCAAAACAAACAACAAACAAACCACAAACATCCCCAGCCTCTGCTTTAAAATCTAACAGGAAGCAAACATGAATGAGCCAGACACTGGTACTTATCAAATCTGAAAGAAGGGAGTTGTCTAGCTGGATTAAAACGGACAAGGTTTGTTTGAGTGATGACACTTGTCCTACCATTGCTGAGGGGAAGAATTTTGCAGAGCTGTCTTCAGCTTATACTCCTGAAGCTGAGAAGATTCCTCCTACTGCACAAATACTAGAGATGCACATTTCCACACACTGGAGGTACCAAGTGCTGAAACTTCCATTATCTGCAGTGTCCTTCCCAAACCGCCGCAAACTTGAACACATTCCCAAGCTGTGCACATCATTTCCCACTCCTGCCAAGGGAGAGCTCATTCCCTGAAAAGTGGACTATTCTGGGCTTAATTTTTTTTTTTTCATTATTTATAAAATGCAAATAATGAACAGTGCACGTGTGTGTATGTGCGTGCATCTCTCTGTGTGTGACATTTATTTCCACTCCCACGAATGCCTCTTTTAAAGCAGACCTGGCTAGCATCAAATAAATTTATCCATAAAATCAAAGTGGGAAAACACAGAGGTACTGTATAATATCCGAATTTTTACAAATAAGCGAACTTTGAATTCCCTCCACTCAGAGCTGCCGGAGCATGGAGATAAAATGACAATAATTCATAATTTTCCATATCAAGGGCTGTTTGCTTTGGAAATGTGGTTACTTGTTAGCAAGCAGCGTTTTAACTTGGGAGCCAAAAAAAAAAAAAAAAAAGAGAGAGTCTACATTTGTAGCTGGAATACAAACCCAAATCCCAGCGATCCTGCTCCGTTTTGCTTGGAAGCGTGTCCAGGAGCGGGATTTCTTGAACAGAAATAACCTCTGAAAGGAAAAGTATTTCCAAACGTGTCATGTGGGGTTTTTTTGGTGCTTTGTTTAGATGTTTTTTTTTTCTCCTACTTCACCGAGAAAGAAAGAAACCCGAACAGCGGGGAAGACTTGTCAGCGTTTATCCATCCATAAAACTGCTTTTCCCTCGCGCTCCTCCTTTCGCTCGCGGTCCTGGCGTCAGTTTGTCTCCTGTCGCTGCTGCCCCAGCGCCAGCGC
>NW_008590182.1:0-16765 GCF_000691845.1 Merops nubicus
CCCCCCCTCAAGATGTAAAATGTGTCAGCACCAGATCCACTGCCATTCTGGTAAGTTGGCGGCCGCCTCCGGCTGAAAGCCAGAACGGAATCCTGGCTGGATACAGCGTCTACTATCGAGCGCTGGACTCGGAGGACACGGAGCTTAAGGAGGTGAATGATATCCCCCCAACCACCAGTCAGATCCTACTGGAGTCCCTGGAGAAGTGGACGGAGTATCGCGTCACTGTCGTGGCTCACACGGAGGTGGGGCCGGGCCCGGAGAGCTCGCCGGTTATCGTCCGGACGGATGAGGATGGTAATTGCCACTTTTCTGGTTTTTCTCCCCTCTCCCCGGGGGAATTTTCGGCCTGGCCCCCGTGAGGGACACGGGGATGGTCGGGGGAATGGAGCGTCTCTCCTGTGGAGACGGGCTGAGGGAGTTGGGGGTGTTCAGCCTGGAGGAGAGGAGGCTCTGGGGGGACCTTGGAGTGGCCTTCCAGCACCTGAAAGGGACCCATAAGAAAGCAGGGAGGGACTGTTCACAAGGGTTTGGAGTCACAGGATGAGGGATAATGGCTTTAAGGTAGAAAACGTCAGATTCAGGTTAGACATGAGGAAAATGTTCTTCAGTGTGAGGGCGATAGATCCCTGCAATAGGTTGCCCAGAGAGGTGCTGGAGGCCCCACCCTGGAGATATTCAGGGTCAGACTGGATGAGGCTCTGAGCGACCTGACCTAGGTAGAGATGTCCCTGCTTGTGTAGGGAGGTTGGACCAGGTGAGCTCTAGAGGTCCCATCCAGCCTAAAACACTCTGTGAGTACGTGTCCCTGGAGTGGGCCTTTCCCACGCTGGGGGGGACACATTGAGTCCCTTCTCACTGCTCGTGTGCTGCAAGGTCAAAACCTGAACGGAGCCTCCAAGCTGGGCAGTGACCTTTGCTGCCATCTCCCCCAGCCCTCTGAGAACTGGGCCCTGGAGGGGTGTCCTGCCCTGCTTTAAAGTTGGGGATTTTTGAATTTCTGGGGGTTTTTTGAGCCTCTGAACCTCGAGTGCACCACTTTTCCTGAAAGATGCTCTTCCTGAGCAAGGAAGCAGCTGAGGCAGCAAGGAAATGAAATCAGAGGAGACTGCTGCCAGAAAGTCTTCTAAAATATTAGGAGTTCTTCCCACACTTTCCTTGTTACTAACTCCTCTTCAAGTCCAAGTTTGGTTAGAAAGGAAGACTCTCTGTTACAGTTGAAAAAGCCCCTCAGTGACAAGCAGTTCAGATGCCAGTTCAGTGGCCCAGAGACTTTTCCAGGTACAACAAGACTTGAATTTCCCCAGTAAAAGAAAACCAGGAAAAAATGTGATTGTGTCCATGTAGAGAGAGCACCCTCACTGTGAGGGTGAGGAAGGACCCTCAAATAATGTAGGTCAAGTAAATAGCATAAGTAAATGCCAAACTTCTTAGACTTTCGTCCTCCATCCCAAATAAAAAGAGGATTTTTAAAAGCCACAGGTTTGTCCCCAGTGTGGGTCCTGTTTCCCTGAGCGCCTGCCCACGTCCAGATGGATGGAATACTCTGCTCAGAACACGTAAAGTGGCTTTGCAGATGAAGATCATGCCCTGTAGTATTATTATCATTATTGTTGTTATAATTTCTTCCAAAAACTCAGCCTGTATTCCATCCAAGACATCTCTTGTTTCCTGTCCTGAGATAATGCAGTGGCTGGAACGACCACCCCACCTGTCCTGCCCAAGAGACAAGGGGACTCCAAGGGCAAGTCCCCCTCTGCATCCTCTCCATCCTGGAGGCAGGACTGGAGTTTTCTGGCTCATTAGGCATTGCCCTCAGAATGTGCTCTGGAACTAGGGGTTTTCTTCCATCTGAGCAAAGTTGGGACAAAGGAGCCTGTGGAGGAAGGGCTGGACTTGTCCAGTGAACCTGTCTCCATGCGTAGCTCCAAGCCATAGAGATCAGATCCCCCAGACTGCTTCCCTGGCTCACTGAATAAAGGCTGATGACAGAAGATGGGCTGTCTGACTTGTTGAGCCTCCCCCTCCTCTCAGGGCTGCACGTCCAGCGTGCTCGTGTCCCACAGACGCAGCGCGGCTGGCCCGTAGGTGCCGTGTGGCCCGCAGGTGAAGGGACAGGCTGCAGATCCAAACCCCGGGTGACTCTGCCCCTTCCTTCCCCTCCTCGCAGTGCCCAGTGCGCCGCCTCGGAAGGTGGAGGTGGAGGTCCTGAACTCGACTGCCATCCAAGTGTTCTGGCGCTCCCCGGTGCAGAGCCGCCAGCACGGCCAGATCCGTGGCTACCAGGTCCACTATGTCCGCATGGAGAACGGAGAGGCCAGGGGGCTGCCCCACATCAAGGACATCATGCTGGCTGACGCCCAGGTAAGGACTCTCCTTCTCCAGTCTCCTCTCGTGGAAGGTTTGAGGGGTGGGGGCTGCAGCCGCCGTGGCTCATCCCAAGCAACGTGATGGTGGAGACAGCAGCTGAGTGTCTTTGTGACAGGGCACTTGTCTTCTGCAGTTTGTTTGCACTCCCAGACAGCAGCTGTTGTGGAAGAGTATGAGCTGCTGTCCCAGCACTGAACTAAAAACCATCTCTCCTCCCTGTGTCTGGGAAGTCTTTTAAGACAGGCAAAGGCCGCAGTGGAATCTACTAATTTCTCCCACTCCTTCCTTCACGCTGGCCCGGTAACTTCTGACCTTGTGTGGTTGCTTGCTCAGGGACTCCTTCCTCACACTGTGTCTCTGTCTTTCCCTTCTTTCCCCTCCTGTATTCTCATGTGCAAAACCTCTCTTGTTCTCTGCCCAGTGGGAAACAGATGACACTGCTGAATACGTAAGTAAACCACTAAAAATCCTCCCGTCCTGGTTCTGTCCCTTCCCTTCTCCCACTTCGTGTTGTGCTGTGATATTTTCCTTCTCCTGTACGTTTTTTGCAGTGCCAGTGTGCCCGTTTTAAAGCCTGCTGGTGGTGTTCCCCTGCACTGTCCCTCCCCTGTTGGCTCTGCCCCCAGCCCCCTGTGACTGTAGTTTGTCAGCACGCAGCAGCTCCGCAGGGTTTTCCCCTCGGCTCCGAAGGAACCAAGAGGCTGCTGCCCCTCCACGGGCAAGCAGGTGGGACGTTGAATTTGGGACTGCCTTGAGCAGGTGCTTTAAGGTGGGCTGGTCTGCAAGCATCTCTGCCTTGTGTCTGAGGAACACGGTGAGGCTGAAAGTGTTGGATGCTCAAAGCCCCAGAAGTCCTGAGCTGTCAGGGCATGGACAAACGCTTTGTGCCCTTGAAGGGCCAAGATTCTTAGATACTCCCTGATACAAAGCCCTGAATCGCTATTGGCACTTCTGCCTTTCAAGTAGACCTTAAAATCAATTCAGCTGTTCTGGCGTTTGCTGCTTCTGCTAAAACACTGAGTGTTTTCCATGATCTTACAGCTCTGCAGCAGTAGGAGAAGACATTTCCTTCCTGGAATGGCAGGGCCCCAAGATAATGCACTGCTCAATTGAATATATTCATGTCTCCTAGAGATTGCCAAGTGCCCTACCAAAGTGAGGGGCCTCTCTTCTACAGGTGGAGAAACTGAGTCACGTGAAAGGCAAAGTGCCTTGCCTAAAATCTGAATAAAAATCAGAGGCAAGTATGAAAGCAGAGCAGGTTTCTTGACCTGTCTCTGTAACTAATGGCTTCCAAACGTGTTGAGCAAAATCCTGCTGTTCTGAGGTGCTGCTGTTCCACACCCTGCTCAGCTCTGGGGGCAACAGAGATGTTTTCAGGACCAGCAAATTCTTCCCAGGTGCTGCCCAAGGGAGCAGTGGGGGGTGAGGGGAGAGGGTGGCCATAAAACATGCACAGCATTCCCATCTCCCTCCTTTCCAGGGCCTTGGAGAAAACCCTGCTGCGTACGCTCTCCTGTTTGCTTCCGCACGAGCTGGTTCCTTTTCCAACACAGCCCTTTGAAGGGCTGAATGCTTCCTGGGGAGGGGCTGTTCTTGAGGCCAGTCTTGTCACCAGAGCTCTTGGGAGCCAGGTGTGGTGAGGCTGATAGAGGATGGAGGGAGGAAGGTGGTGGGGATTTAGCAGGGAGCTTTAACGTGCCAGCAGCAAACGTCGTCTTGCACTTTGCGTTAAAGCAATCCCTTTCATATTAGGAAGGCATTAAAAAAATCTCTGAGGAGAGAAGCAGGGGGGGCAATGGTGAAAATAAAAATGTAATCTCCCTGAAACTACTGAGACCTCCTCGGAGACTGCAGAGTGAAGGGGAGGCTTTGAAGAGCCTGGCAGTGTTTGGATGGCTGAAGCGGTTTGTGTCGCCCCTGAGCATCTCGTGGTTTCAGATTTGGTGAATGTTCCTGCATGCTAGAAAAGGGCTGAGACTCCTGCAAGCAGGAGAGATCTCCCCATGTGTGTGTACCTGAATACTGACGGGGTTTTCCTTTGGAATCTCACGAACAGGAAATGGTCATTGCTGGGCTCCAGCCTGAGACTACGTATTCCATCACCGTAGCCGCCTACACCATGAAGGGAGATGGAGCTCGCAGCAAACCAAAAGTGGTCACCACAAAGGGTGCAGGTAAGAGTCTTCCTGAACCACTGGGATTCACCAGTCTCCTAAAGCCAAGAAGCTCCTTCTCCAAACTCAGCTTCTTTCACTCTCTTCCCTTCATGACAGACAGACTTGAAAAAACATCGTGCTGCCCAAAGGCAAAATGATTTCCTGTAGGGCAGAAACCTCTTCGTTCCTCACAAGTAACCCTCACTAAATGCCATCATTTTCTCTCCAGTGCTGCAGAAAGCCCAGATGCACCCAGAAATGCAACAAAGGGTGAACTCATTGCTTGTGATCTGCTGTGCTGTAGATTCCAGTGCACCAGAAGTAAAGAGGGAATCTCTGCCTGGTGTGACACTGTGTGCACGTCCTCATGTTGGACAAGTTGGGGGAAAAGTACTGACAGTATTGACCTTTCCTTGGTAGCATTTCTAGGACATGGGTGCTGTCTGCACATACCACCCAAATTTGTGCCTCCCTTTGACCTATTCTTTGTGCCTGTGTGTCTGCCAGGCTCAGCAGAGGGTGGGATGCCAAGCTGGGGTGGCAGGGCTTGGACAGGGGAATGGCAAAGGGCAGCAGGCATCCCCTGTTCCTCCAGACTGTGCTGCAGGCAGGAGGGAGAGCTTCACACTCCACCTGTCCTCAGCATCTGCATCCCTGGGCTTTCTGCTCTCCTGGCTCTGCAGTCTGGGAAGGGTTTCGTGCAGCAGAGGGAGACTATGGTGCTGAAATTGTCTCATCCAGTCCATCTCTTGTTGAACTGCGGTTACCTTTTCTCACCCCATTTTGCTTGTGCTTTTTCTTTTGTTCCTGCTGTCAGATGGTGACTTTCTTCCCTTTTCATTTGTTTTCTTTGTCTGCTAACTTCCCAACCCTGGCTGTCTGTTTATTTTCTTACTTTTGGGGCAGTCATCTTCACTCTGCCAGCAGCAGCTGCATGAACTGACCTCATCCCTCGTTCCTGGGAGAACATTGCTCTCTGCCTCTGCAGGGATCAAAAGCCTTTGGTCACTGCTGTAGAATTAACCTGGAGACCTCTGCTCAGGCTCTGGAGGCAGCACAGACACTCAGCTGAGCGTGCAGGACAGAGAGGACTCGGGAGCCCTGGCTTGGAACACACAGGGCTGGAGCCATGGCTGCCCTGCATGCCCTCATCCTTTCCCTGCCCTAACTCACACCTTCATCTCATTTTATGTTCTCGTGTTCAGACAAGTGGATGGGATCTCAGCCTTCCTCTCCCCTCTTGCCTCTCCTGCTCGTGGGAGTGGTACACAAGAGAACAAGGTTTCTTTCCAGGACACCAGCTCTTGCAGATGTTACAGCAGGGCACGTTGGGATGTCAGCACTCAGACTCCTGTCCTCACACCTCGTAGTGTCAGTACACTCTCAGAAGCCTTTTCTTCCCTCTGCCTCTTCCCCTTCCCCCTCTGGCTTTGCTCATGTTTCTTCTCACTAGCTCTCTGGCTCTCTTGTCTCCTTTCCTTCTTCCCAAGGCTCTATACTGCTTTCATTTTTCTCTCCTGGAGCCTTTCTGTCTGCCTCCCTCCCTTGTCACTCTCTCTTGTCACCCTCCCTCATCTCTCCCCATTAGGATTTGCAGTGCAGGGGATCAGTCACAGAGGGATGTTTGCTCTAGCACAGCAGCTATTACCCAAAACTCAATTTCCCCCAACTTGAAATAGCTATTTCAAAAAAAAAAAATCTTTCAAATGGCTCTGTAACATTCTTATCTTCCTTGCAGTGTTGAGTCAACATACCTTCTGAGAGGAGAGATTTCTTCCTTTATCATTCAGGGCTAGGGGCTGAATTTAAATACAGTAATACATCCAATTTTCCCCTTTACTGTCCAAACCAATTGCAAAATAAAACACTTCTCCCCTCCCCACTCCACGCTTTCTTCTCACCTTTCTTCCAGACAATATTTGTTGTGCAAATGTAATATTTTCAAGCTCAGCTGATGATAGTAACATTTGTGATAAAACCCAAAACATAAAGGTAATGGCATTGTTTTTCTCTTTAATGTGCTTTGGGCACTTCCAAGGGAGGCTCTGGCAGGGCTCCCTCTGTGCTGGAAATGCATCAGGCAGTAGTTTCAGGGACACCCCCGTGCTCGGGTGGCACTTGGGGCAGTGGGCAGAGCAGGTTCCCCTGGCACAGGCAGCATCCTGCCCAGCTGGCTCACTCCCCCCCAGCCTTGGTAGCCACACCAGGCTCCCCAGCCTGCCCCTGGTGCTGTGAGAGCGGGCTGGGGTCTCTCCCAACCCAGGCCCCTCTCCTCCTCCTGTTCAACCAGAAGAAAGAGGAAGGTGGAGAGAAGGAAATTGGATCTCTGATAGAGGAGTTGAGTGTCAGTGATGCATGAGCTGCTGGAATTAGTGCTCTGGTTTCTCCAGCTCAGGAACCTCTGGGCCTGCACGTGTTGTTTGGCTGGGGCTGGGGGCTTGCTGAGCAGCCAGGCAGTGCCAGGGCTCCTTAGTCAGAGGCATGGCAGTGCTGAGCTCCTGCAGGATCCCACCAGATGTGGAGGAACTGACAGGTTAAGGAGGGAACCAACTGAAAATACACCAGCACTCTGCTGTCTTTTCCCACAGAATCCCAGCCTGGTGGGGTTAGAAGGGACCTCTGGAGATCATCTCCAACCCCCCTGCTCCAGCAGAGTGCCCAGCATGGTGTCCAGGCGGGTGTGGAATCCCCAGAGAAAGAGACTCCACAACCTCTCTGGGCAGCCTGCTCCAGGCCCAGCCACCCTCACACCAGAGAAGTTGAGGTGGCACCTCCTGGGTTCCAGTTGGTGCCCGTTGCCCCTTGTCCTGTCTCTGGGCACCACTGACAGAGTCTGGCCCCAGCCTCTTGCCCCCGGGGCCCTTTAGCTCTTGCTCAGCACTGATCAGATCCCCTCTGAGGCTTCTCCAACTGAACAGCCCCAGGGCTCTCAGCCTGTCCTCTGCTTTCCCCAGAGGGAAGAAGCCACACAGAGTAAGCAGCAGCTCTCCCTGCCCACTGCCTCTCACAGATTTTGGGCTCTTGTTTCCACTCTCTGTGTGCTTCCTTCTTTCTGTACCCAACTGGGTGATCAGATGCCTGCCAGACTCACTTAGCTGGCCTCGTGCCTGCTGCTCAGGACCTGGGGCTGCCCAGACTTCCTTTCCCATCCTTCATTACTTCACCCTCAGCTGCTCTGGACTTCCCAGCCTGAGCCAATCTGTTCCAGCCTCTTTCTGCATGAGCTGTGCTGTGCAATGGGGAGAGAGAGAGGACAGGAGTTTGGGGGACTCCAGCATTCATTCCTCCCTGTCCTGGGGAGCAGTCTGCTGGGGGTTTAGGACAGGAGCCTGGGAGTCAGGACTTCTGAGCTTGCTCTTCCCACCTGTGGTCTGGTGACAAAGGAGGAGCTGCGCACACCTTCCCATCCTGAGGAAAGGGAAGAAAATAAACCCAGGAATGTGTCGACACCTCTGAGGTGACACGTTGGCAGCACACCTTGTTTCCTGAGCTGGGTGGAGACCATCCTCCTGTACCACGGGTGGGTGGCAGCAGCTTGGTTTGCAGGGTGATAGGTTTGCAGGGAGTCAAGCTGAGAACTTGCCACTGGTGTGAGGAACATCTTGCCGCCGTTGAAGGGTCTCTGCAGCTCCTCACCAGGGAGGAGGTGCAAAACCCACCCCAGGGCTGACTGAAGGCGTCTCTCTTCTCTCCCAGTCCCAGGGAAGCCCATCCTGTCCGTGCACCAGACGGAGGAGAACACTCTGCTGGTGAAGTGGGAGCCTCCGTTGGACGCGGAGGGCCAGGTGGTGGGCTACAGGCTCCAGTTTGGCCGCAAGGACGTCGAGCCCCTGGCCACCCTGGAGTTCTCAGCCACGGAGGATAAGTACACGGCCCCCAGCATCCACAAAGGCGCCACGTACGTCTTCAAGCTGGCCGTGAAAAGCCGGGCTGGCTTCGGGGAGGAAGCCGTGCAGGAACTCACCACCCCTGAAGACATCCCCAAGGGTTACCCCCAAATCCTCGAGGCGAGCAACGTCACCGCCGTGTCGGTCCAGTTTGGCTGGCTGCCCCCCGTGCTGGCCGAGAGGAACGGAGCCATCGTCAAGTACACCGTGGCGTACCGGGAAGCCAGTTCTCCCGGCAACCCCCTGGAAAAAGACCTGCCCCCCTCCCCAGAGAACTCCTACACCCTCAACGGCCTCAAACCCAACACCGCCTATGACGTTAAAATCCGTGCTCACACCAGTAAAGGCCCCGGGCCCTACAGCCCGACCGTCCAGTATCGGACGTTCCAGCTGGATCAAGGTAGGACTTACCGGTTTCTCCTCCCTCCCTCTCTCCTTGTAACCGGGGGGCAGAGAGCTGGAGAGGTCAGGCCGGGCTCAGCCAGGCTCGTGAGTAAATGCAAAGCACTCTGGTGTCACACTCAGTCCCTCAGCTCCTCTCTGCCTTGTGCCAGGTAAGTCCCTTTTACGGCTTTCTTCTACGTTAAGTCCGGACACCTTCTTTCTCTGGCCCCTGAAGTGGGGGGCCAGTCGCTGTACAGGTGGTAAGAGCGTTTTCTTCAGCTTTTGTAAACAGCCAAAAGAAAAGAAAGCAAAAAAAATAAACCAAAATAAAATCAAAAACCAACTGGAAAACGTGAGCTGGGATGGGTTTCCTCACCTGAGCATGCTCAGAAAGCCAGCACCTCGTTCCTGCAGCAGCCACCCAGACCGTTCAGTGTGTGGGCAAAGCCACGCGCCCTCCCTCGCCCCTCCCGGGGGTCAGGCAGGGGGACAGGGGGCACAGGGAGATGGCAAAACCCTTGGCAAAACTCGAGCAAAGTGTGGAGGAGGGAGCGTTCCTGCAGTGGCAGCCAGACCCAGACTGGCTGCCTCTTTTTGTCAGTGCCTGACAGTCTCTTCCTTCTCTTTCTTGCTCTTCCTTCCCTCTGCTGCCTTGTCTTCTCCTCTCTCCCCTTCGGCCTCACTTTTCTCTCAGCAGTTTTACCCAAAAACTTCAAAGTGAAGATGGTGACAAAGACATCTGTCCTTTTGAGCTGGGAATTTCCTGAGAATTACAACTCTCCCACCCCATACAAGGCAAGTGGAGTGGAGGAGTCAGAACTGTGTTTCTTCCATATTTCCTGGGAGTCCTGTCTGTGGCTTGGAGTAAGGGGTTATAAGAGGCAGGAGCTCTAAGATTCCTGCCTCAGATATGGGCAGGTCATGGTCGATCACTAGATCAAGGAGGTGGGCTGAGTCAAGGCTGTTGAGTTGCATTCCCACCACTGTTACCAAGGCAGACAAAATCTCAAGGCTTGGGGACACTCGTGCTCAGAGGTCTCCCCACTCAAGTGTCTCCTGTTCCCCTGGTTGCTCCAGCTCTGGCAGAGCTGAGTGCCCCACGTTCTCTGCAGACCACAGCCACGGGGAGGAGGGAGTTTGGTTGCTTGAGCAGTGTCAGCCTTGCTCACAGTGGCACTTTGCTGCCTCTTCTCCCCATGATCTCCCCCCCCAGATCCAGTACAACGGGCTGAATGTCGACGTGGACGGCCGCACCACCAAGAAGCTCATCACCCACCTGAAGCCCCGCACCTTCTACAACTTCGTTCTCATGAACAGGGGCAATAGCATGGGGGGCTTGCAGCAGAACGTGGCGGCCTGGACGGCTGCTGACATGCTGTCCAAGAAGCCAGAGGTGACCCACAAGCCCGACGCCGACGGCAACGTGGTGGTGATTCTGCCAGACGTGAAGAGCTCTGTGCCTGTCCAGTAGGTTGCTGTTAGACTGCAGGTGTGGGGGGCTCAGTTTCTGTTGTGGGGGTCAGCCCTGATGGCTGGAGTCCACCCTACAAGGTGGTGGCAGGAGGGTGTTCCCTGTGTTTGTAGCCTTGCTTATTGTTGTCTTGAAGAAACGCTTCCCAGAGCTAATGGGGAATGCCAAAGAAATGCAAAGGGACTAAGGAGCTGGGTCATGAGGTTGTCACTGAATCCAGGCTCGTTCCAGGAGCAGCAGTAACAACTGTCCCAAATTAAAAATAAGGGATTTGATGGATTGGGCCAGTGGGGCTGTGAGGGCCAACTCCCCTTCCACATCAGGGTGTGCACTCTCTTCTTCTCGAGGAGATTAATTCCTTCTATTTCTTCTGGTTATTCCCAACTTTTAGGGCTTACTACATCGTGGTGGTGCCTCTAAGGAAGTCCCGAGGAGGACAGTTCCTCAACCCCTTGGGCAGCCCTGAGGAGATGGACCTGGAGGAGGTGAGTGTGGGTGAAGCTGTAGGGAGAGAGCAGAAGCTGCAATGGGTGGATGGTGACCTGAGAGCCCAGGAAGGCTGATTTGGAGCGGGGGGGTGCTCCATGTTCTGAGTATGTAAAGCGGGGCCAGTGTGGGTGGGATGACTTGGCTCCTCTTGCTCCCTGCTCCCTGCTCCCGTGGTGGTGCTGGAGAGGGAGGGCTCAGGGTGTTTCTCTGCCTCCTGCAGCTGGTCCAGGACATCGCCAGGCTCCGGCGCCGCAGCCTGCGCCACTCCCGGCAGCTGGAGCTGCCCAAGCCCTACATCGCCGCCCGCTTCCGCTCCCTGCCCTCCCACTTCGTCCTGGGGGACATGAAGCACTATGACAACTTTGAGAACAGGGCCCTGGAGCCAGGGCAGAGATACGTCATCTTCATCCTGGCTGTGCTGCAGGAGCCTGAGGCTGTAAGTGCCGCCTGCGTCCTCTTGCCCTCTTCAGATGCCTCTGCCCCTTTGTCCCCAGCGTGGACTGGAGACAGCAACAGCTCCACTGGGAGCTCCAGCAGCCCTGGTGCCCTCCTGGCATTCTCCATAACTCTCTCCCACCAAATGCCAGAGCTTTTCTGTTTGTAAAGACCTCCCTGTCTAGCTGTGGAGCTTTTGTGTTTGGCTGTTGGAGCTGCTGGTGCTTGTGTCTCCATGCAGCAGATCTGCATCCAGCTCTGGAGCCCTCAGCACAGGAGAGGCATGGACCTGTTAGAGCAATGTCCAGAGGAGGCCACACAATGATCTGAGGGCTAGAAGCCCTCTGCTATGAGGTCAGGCTGAGAGGGTTGGGCTTGTTCAGGCTGGAGAAAGGGAGGCTCTGGGGAGACCTTCTGGTGGCCTTTCAGTACTTCAGGGAGCCTGTCAGAAAGCTGGGGACAGACTTTGGAGCAGGGCCTGTTGGGACAGGACAAGGGAGATGGTTTGAAACTGAAAAAGGGAGATTTAGACTAGAGAGAAGGAAGAGATTTTTGATGCTGAGGGTGGTGAGCCCCTGGCCCAGGCTGCCCAGAGAGGTGGTCGCTGCCCCATCCCTGGAACCATCCCAGGGGAGGTTGGACCAAGCTCTGAGCACCCTGCTCTAGCTGGGGATGTCCCTGCTCCCTGCAGGGGGTGGGACAAGATGACCTTGAAAGGTCCCTTCCCACCCGACCTGCTCTGGGATTCTCTGAAGGGTGCTGCTGCTTCCCAGGATTCACTGACAGGACTTGCTGCACTTGTGGCTCCAGATCTGAGTCCAGACTGGGAAGCAGTGAACTCTCTGCTCAGGACTCTGCTCGAGTTCAGCCATCTCTGGTCAAAGCCCTTCCCAAGGAGTCATTTCATGGCCTTTTACTCCTCAGAGCAGTGACCCTGGACGTCCTGCTGTGAGGGCAGCGTGTCACACGCCCTGCTCATTGCTGAGCTCCCCACCAAGCAGAGAGGGGAACATTTTTGGATGGAAAGCAGCGTGTGCTCTGCACCACTCCAGCCCCTCTGCTGATCTCAGTGGTGCTGTGTTGGGCTTTATGAAAACAACTGTTTTAATATTTACCTGCCTCCTCCCTCGTGCACAATAGGAAGGAGTCTTAATACTTTGTTGTTTTAAATCCCCCTATGGAATTGTAGCAGGAAAGCTATTTGAAATTAAGGGTTTTCAGAGGGTGTTTTTTTTTTTTCCAAATAAATATTTAGTTGTGTATTTGATATTAAAGGATTAGGCTGACACGCTCCTGAATGGGTTTCTCAATCGGATTACTGCAGCTTGTGGTAATTTCTGCTTTGGAACAAGGTACTGCACAGGCTCACAGCAGATTCACAGCAGCTCCCAAGCACACAGCAGGATTTCAGCCTTGCTGAGAGCTGGTGGAGCTCAAGGACCCAGAGCCCAGATCTCCTGTTCTTGTCCTTTCCCAGCCTTTGCACTCAAACCAGGTCATGCCATTGTGCCTTCTAGTTTCTGTGTAAGGTAGGAGTGCATCATTCCTGGGCTGGGGAGGTTGTAGCACTCTTGAGAACAAGCAGGCAGTGCCCATTAGTTAGGACTCTGCTGGTTTTGAATGAGCCTCTGGTTCTCCTCAGGAGCCCAGCTTGCTGCAGAGGCAGCAGAGGAGACACGTTGCTTTTTATTAATTGATATTTAATTGTAACGATTGGGTTTTTGCAGTCACCAGACCAGCCTGTTTCTAAGCATTAGTTCTTGTTTTAATTCCTTCCCTCCTTCTCTGTAATCCCATCTGACTGTCAAAATCCAGATGGTTACCCAAGAGCTTGGAGGAGTCTTTGTGGCAGGGGAAAGGGCTCAGGGATGTGGTGAGCAGAGGTGCAGTCAGCTGGTTTTCTAAAAGCACCTTCCTGGCTACAAGACCAGGGGAGCCATGGGCAGAAGGCAGCCTCTGGCCTCCTGTGAAGGTGACCTGTCAGTGGTCTTCCTTTCCTGGAGCAGGAAGATACCCAGCCCATGGATGCTCACAGACAGGAGTTTAGTCCTTAGGGCATTTTCTCTGTTATTCATCAGTTCATGCTGCAGAAAGCTCTCTCTTTCCTCTCCAGCAATTCCTCCCGTGCAACTCTGGCTGCTTGCCCACTGCTTTCAGTCCCCCTTTCCACCTCTGAACTGTGTTCCACAATCTTTCCTGTCTTCCAGACTTTTGCTGCCAGTCCTTTCTCTGACCCCATCCAGCTGGACAACCCGGACCCGCAGCCGATCATCGATGGAGAGGAAGGGCTCATCTGGGTCATCGGGCCCGTCCTGGCCGTGGTCTTCATCATCTGCATTGTCATTGCCATTCTGCTCTACAAAAAGTAAGAGGAGCTTCTCACCCAGATCTCTGACCCTTCTGAATGTCCCCAGTTCTAGCCCCTAAAGGGGATTTCCTTCCTTGGTCCTCTGGCTGTCAGCTCGGGGCAGATCCTCCTGCCAGCACCAGAGAGAGGAGCCCCAAGGCACAAGTGCTGTAGGGGAAGGGTCTGGCTGGCACAGGAGAGATTAGCAGTGGGGTGCAGGGACTTGCTGCTTCAGAGCCCACCCCACAGCACCCAGCAGAGCTGTGCTTGTCCTGCAGACAGTCTGCTGTGGCATGTGTGCAGCGAGTTTGTCAGGTCTCCTGCAGGAGCCCAGCTTGCAGCCTCGGTTTCCCCTCTCTGTGCTCTCTGGGTGTGTGCACAGAGGGGATGGTGCAGAGCAAGCACCTTTGTGCTGTGAATCAGCAGAGCCCTCTGTTCTTCTCAGCCTGGTCTTCAGCTGGAGCTGGGAGATGAGAGCAGGGGTGTGGTGTGGCTCTGCAGGGGAGAGGAAGGACCAAGCCCTGGCTGCCTTCCAGCTCACGGTGTGTGGATGAGGACAAGAGCCCCCTGAGCACACTGAGAGGTGAACGAGGACAGGAGAGGGGGCAGATGCTGAGCAAAATGGATGAAGAAAAGGGCAGGATGGCAGCTAAGGCCAGTGCAGGGGTGTCCTTAGCTGGGACATCTGGTGCCCAGGATGGAGGGAGCTCTCCTGACCCTGCTCCATCTCCCAGCCCTGTTTGCTGAGGCACGCTGGTGTGGCTGCTGGGAGAAGCTGCTGGCCAGGAGTGCTCTGGGGACAGGGACTCAGGTGGTCCTTGCTGGTGTCTCTTAGCCCTGATCCAAAGGGGTGATCTTTGCTGGTCCCACCTGCTCCTGTTCCCAGGGTTAGAGCTGAGCACACGCTTCCCATTTCCTCTGCAAGTCCTTTCTAACCTGAACATTTGTCTTGTCTTCTCTCCACTTACTGCTTTCCTGGACAGCAAGCCAGACAGGTAAGAGCACCAGATTTGCCATTTACTCAGGTTCTTTCTTGCCATGTCTTAGGCAGTGGTTCCTGGCTGTGGTGCTGGGGGTTTGCTGGGTACAGTTCCTACCATCAGATCTGTCCTGGCAGAAACCCTGTGTCAGACTAGCATGGGACCACCTTTGAGTCAGGGTGACAGAGCAAAGAAAGCTCAGCTCTCTCCTGGTTGTCCAGTCCCAAATAGAGTGGCCCTTTCTCAAGCTTAGCAGTGACAGTAAACAGCTCATAAAACGTTGGGTTAATGGAGCAGAGAAACCTCCATTTCTGTTGCAGGCAGAGGAGAAAGTGCTTTTCTCCATGTCTGACTGCTCCAGGCAGGCTGAGCTGTTAGTGCCCCATCAGCCAGGGACTTCCAGCAGTTTGTTGAGGAGTGCAGAACTGAGACTTCTCTCGAGCCATTGCCAAGGCTGGGAGAGCTTTTGCTGGAAGGAACTGATGGGTTTTGCCAGTGAACTATTAACAGCAGTTTCAGAACTGTGGCAAAAACAAACTCTTCCCAAAACTGCAAAGTGGGGTCATTCCAAAATGTTGCCCCATGCAGTGCTGGCAGGGTTCATGTAACACTTCTAGCTATTAATGAGATAAAGAGACAGCTAAAAATGTACCTAATAACCTCCTCTCTGCTGAAGTACTTGCCACAATTGCTGCAGGCACAGTATTGGAGGCTTCTGTTCAAGCCAAGGAGAGGTGAGGATGGGCTGGAAGGACATGGACAGTGTCTGCAAGCCCCAGGGTGAGGGGACACACACATTCCCTGCCCAGTGGAGATGTTCTGCTCCCAGCAGCTTATCACTGTACCCTCACCAGAGGTTATCACAGCTTCAGATCAGCACTGGGCTTTGCTTCTCCAGGAGAAGGAGCCAGGTCAGCAAAGCCTCCTCAGCTCACCTAACCCCTTTTGAGCAAAAGGTGTTGGGAAGGACTTACGTGTGCAGCTCAGCTGGCAGGGCTGGAGTGGGCTTCAGCTTCTGGCAAGGAGGTGAGACAGATCTCAGCAGGCACAGCTGTGATGGGAGAGGATGTGTCTACACTGGGTTTTAAACACAGATTTTTAGGATTCTGCAGATGAAAAGATGTGGAAAACCACTGCTCTGACTTCTCAGTCAGCAGCAGGGCACGGAGAGCTCCTGAGCAAGCCAGCAGAGCAATAGTTCTGCTTTATGGCCAAGGTCACGGCCAGAAGGTTTTGTACTTTTCCAAATGATTATGTTGGCTCTGGTTCTTTCAGGCTGCAAATGGCTTGGCCAGAACTGGAAGGTTTCTGCTTGCAGAGGTCTGCAGAGTTCAGTGGAAGCTTGTCTGGGCAGAGAGGCTGAGGTGTGAGTTCACAGCACCTCAGCTGCTCCTTGCTGCCTGTTTGTGCTTAGTGAGAAGGGAAAGCTTCCAGACTCTCCTGGAAGCTGCTGAGGGGCAGCTGGGCCGTTGTAAACCCATCAAACATGGTGCTGACAAAACCTTCCAAACCCCATCCCTTTTCTGGTGTATTTTATGTAACCTGCATCCTCGGCTGCATCCAATCCTGATTTTGGTGGGAGCTATGCTCAGCTCTGAACGTGGTCTGAGTAGCTGAAAAGACTAAAAGGCCCATAAGCTGAGCTGCTCTGTCTTTGTTTTTTTTTTTTTTTTTCTCTTTGTTTGTTTCTTTGGTTTTTTTAAAAGCAAACGGAAAGATTCAGAGCCGAGGACAAAATGCCTCCTGAACAATGCTGAAATCACCCCTCACCACCCTAAGGACCCTGTGGAAATGAGACGCATCAACTTCCAGACTCCAGGTAACCTGCTGCTGACCGACCTTCCTCCCTGGGAAGGCAGGAGGGGAGCAACTGCCCTTCCCTCAGCCCCCCCCCCGGGGGCCTCCCTGCGAGCCCCAGGGATCAGCCAGCCTGCAGCCGAGCAGCCTCCAGCCTGGGCCCTGCTGAGGAAACCCTTGCTGGGAGACCTCCAGGACCTCGCCCAGGCTCTAGCATGCTGGGAGGAAAGGCTCAACTGGCTTCCCAGCTGGAACTGGGGCAACCTGGGCTAAGGTGGCCGTGCCGAGCTCGCCAGCCCGCCGCCTCCGCCTGGGTGGAGGTGAAGCGTGGGAGCTGCTGGGCACAGCGAGTTCCAGCCACGGCTGGGGCTGGGGCTGCTCTGCCAGAACACTCCTGTGGGGAGCCAGGCTTGGGTGGAGAGGGGTGGCAGCTTCGGGGAGGGGTG
>NW_008590182.1:16886-36738 GCF_000691845.1 Merops nubicus
GTGACTGCACTTAACCCCACCCCGGGCAGAGAGGCTCCAGGCACCCTCTGTAGCACACACACTTGTCCCTGTGTCCTTGCGTGGTGAGCTGCCTGCGTGGCACCTCTGCCAGGCCCCTCTGCCAGCCCCCCACAGGCACGTCCTCGCTCGGCAATGCTGAGCGGTGCCCGCACACCAGTCCGTGCCTCTGCCTCCCAGGGCCTGGGGCTTGAGGATTTGGAAGGGAATTTATTCTGCTTTCGTGGGGGCTGGCTGTTGTCTTCAGTTTGTATTTTTTTTTTGCTGTTTTGTGCTTGTTGGTAATGTTTCTGCAGCTCCTGTTTCCCCCCTTCCCATCCCAGTCCTGTCCGTAGCGTTGTCTGAGTTTTCTTAGGGTGAGGCTGGCAGGCCAGTGGGTACCCAGAGGAGGGGGATCTTTGGGGAAGCACAAGGGCAGCACTGAGATGGGGGCTGCATTTCAAAAAGAGTTCAGAACAACCCACTGGTATCAGCCCAAGCTTAGGAAAGATTGAGTCTCAGCTGAGGGATTCAATCCAGCACGCAGGGGGTGATACAGAGCAGATCCACAGCAGTTAGGCCCCTAAATCAGCTCTTGCAGGAGAGCCTGAAGATGCTGGAGATGTTTTGAGTGTCCCCAGCTGCAGCTCAGCAGCAGTTTGCCTTTGGCTGAGCTCAGTTACACACTAGATGCAAACAGGAGCTTGCTTTGGGAGCCTTCAGGTTGGCTTCTGGGTGGTGGGAGACCCTAAAGAAAGAGCTGCACTCCCCCACAGGAAGCCAGTGCTGAGATCAAAATGAAGACAAAAGATTGTGGCCATCCAGCTTAGCCTGGGTGCTGAGAAGCAGCAGGAAGGGGAACAAAAGGCTTCTTTTGTTCCCCTCCCTGGGTATTTCTCCCTGTGCCCACGGAAGAGCAGAGTCAGCTGAGGGCACTTCAGGCTTCTGTTGACACGATCGATAGATGAGCGAGCCTGTCTTCTGCTGACCCTGCTGCTTTGCTCTTGCTGTGCCTCTGAATTCCTGGGCTAAGAAAAAGGTCTTGTAACAGGTAGCTAAGACAGCTGTCAAGGCTCTGCCAGGCAAAGGTCTGCAGATCTCAGAGGACTGCCCAGCTTCGTCCAGTCGAGCTTTAGAAAGATGCTGTCACCTTTTCTTTATGAGTTTATCTAGCCAAAGAGTTTATCTGGCTGGGTTATTCTGCTCTATAAAAGCAGTAAAAGGTTTTAAAGGCTTCTGCAGAGGTGGTCGCCTGCCTCCCACAGAGTTTTGCAAACAGTTGGGTGGAAATGGGAATAGATGGAAAGCCAGAGCCTGGGGCATGGTGGTGCTGATGGAGAACGTGGTGCACTGGCAGGGGAAGCTCCAGGGGTGCTCTCTGAATAAAAACCACTGGAATTAACGTGGGGATGGTTCAGAAGAGGGGCTGCAGGCTCTTCTCCAGGCAGGGGACCCGGGCTCAGCAGCAGAACAGAGCAGGGGCTGTGGAGCAGCTCGGGGAGGGGAAGCTCATCCTCCACACCCTGCCCTAGCCTGAGCAGCCCAAAAAGTAACTTGGCTTTTCCTCTTCAGAGTTATGTTGGTTTTTTTGTTGGTGTTTCAGTTTGTTTGTTTGTTTGGTTTGGTTTTTCTTTTTTTTTAATTAGCATGAAGTTTTTTAAAAAGTGTATATTTTATTTATTTTTTTTTTACTGTTTTCTGCAGATTCTGGTCTGAGCAGCCCTCTCAGTGACCCTGAGTTTGACTTTGAAAGTTAGTTCCTGTGTGTTTTTGTTCCTGTTGGTTTCATTTCCCCCCCTCCTCCCATTATTATTTTTTTCTCTTCTGTCGCTTTCCTTTCCGATTCTGTTCCGTTCCTCTTGTTTTTTGTTAGTTTTTTTCCCTGAATTCTCTGTGTTCCTGCAGTGTTTGCCCATCTCACCCCTTTTCTGTGCCATCTGTTTGTCTGAACTGCGCTTCCAGTTTTACAGTATCCAACACCAGGCCTTTTGCAAGACAAGGGGGGTAGCAGCAGAACAGAGCCCCTGGCAGCAGCGTGGGGACACTGTCTGTCCTTCTGTGTCTCTCTTTGCTGTCCCAGGAGCAAGACCTGGGTTTCCAGGCTTCCTTTTCTCCCCGTTGTCAGAAGGTGTTTCATTTTTGAAGCTTGGCTGAACGTCCCTGGGTCTGGGCAGAAGACACTCTGCTGTGCCACGGGGTGGGGGAGTGTCTGTGCTTTTTGTGTTCATCACTTCACGTGGGGACAGAGAGAACCAGAGCTGCAGCTGCTGGTGCCCTGCATCTTTGGGAAGTGCCACACGGGCACCTTGTCATGGCAGACCAGGAGGAGAGCAGGTTCTGTTCCTTGGCATCGACTTGTTGCAGGAGCACAAAGGGCAGAAGCTTCTCCCTGGTGTCCTGCAGAGCCCCAGCCAGGCACAGTGGGCTGGTGGGGAGAAAGGGGCTCCAGCCCATGGAGCAGATGTGAGGGTGATGTTCCTGGAGGGTTGGCTGGTGCACAGAGAATCAAGTCTTCTGGGATAAGATTAGAGAGATGCAAGTGATTGAAATGTTAGATGAGACTGGCTCTAAAGTGCTTCATCCCCACTGGAAGCCAAGAACTCAGCTTCACTGGGGAGGGTTGGAGTATTTTTTCTTATTAGTAGTATTTTTTTTTATGCTGAGCAGGGAAGCAACTGTGAGGTTTCAGCTGACACATGAAGAATTGCAGATGCTGCTTGTGCTCAGAGATGTGACAGGACAAGGGGTGATGGTTTGAAAGTAAAAGAGGGAGATGTAGACTAGATGGATGTAGGAGATTTTTTCTGCTGAGGGTGTTGAGCCCCTGGCCCAGGCTGCCCAGAGAGGTGGTCACTGCCCCATCCCTGGAACCATCCCAGGGGAGGTTGGACCAAGCTCTGAGCTACTGGATCTAGCTGAGGATGTCCCTGCTCCCTGCAGAGGTGTTGGATGAGATGACCTTGAACTGTCCTTTCCCACCCAGACCAGTCTGGGATGCACTGTGAGGGCTGGGATATTTTTCTGAATAATCCAAATACTGATCTCTTTGGTGTTGAGTCCTGTCAGTGCTGCCTCCTGCCACCTCCCCTCAGCCCCCCTATATATCAGCAGGGGCTTTTGTGCCTTTTCACCCCTGGCTGAGGCTCAGCCCTTGGTGACACTCCCTCTGCCCCCCACACTCTCCAGGGCACAAGGTCTCCTCACAGGTAGCCATGGGGCCACCGAGCAGAGGGACCTGCAAGCCATTTCCCCTCCTGTCTAAAGATATGCAATTAAAGCATAGGAAAGAGGAGCTGCAGCAGTGCCTGGCTCCTGGAACACCAGATTCCTCCTCAGCCTTCACGGGAGTCCTCGTGCTCTTGGCTTTCTGGCCAGGGGGGTTTATCGCTGTGGAGGGTTTCAGTCTTATTTTATTCTAAGGAGGCCTAGAAATGGATCCCACAAGGAAGTTTCTGGTTTTAACAGCAGCAAAACAAGGCAAGTTCCCAGGTGTTCTCAGCCAGGGTCTGTCTGCAGCAGGTGGAGGTGGGGGCAGGATGTTCCCCAGCAAAGGGACAGAGCTGAATTGCAGGAGCTGCTCATGCTGAGGGTTTGTCTTGGACCTTTTAGGAAGGAAACTTGTGAAATGCCTTCAGGGGAATGTGACTTCTCCTTCTAGAGTGGCACAGTGGACACAGTGGACCCTTCCCATGCAGCCTGTTTGCTCAGAGGGATTGACACACTGCTCCACGACTGCTGAGCCAAAGAGAATCTGGGGTTTGGGTTTTTATTCCTTGCTTGTTATTACTAGATTTTCTGATTGATTGCTTATTTTTTTTTCCTTTTGACCTACGTGTTCATCATTTGGGGTTTTATTCCTGGTGCTGTGTTCCTAAGCACACTGCAGCAAATGATCTCCATCAGTGCAGTCAGGCAGTGGAAGCTGGGCCAAGAGCCACCAGCTGCCACCCAGCCCAAAGGGGGAAGAAGTCTGTGAGAGGATGACCCACAGAGATCTGGAGATGGTTTGTTGGGTTGCCAGAAGTTGTTCTGAGTAGGGTTGGGCTTTGTTCTAACACTACAGCTCAAGGTGTGTTTGCTGCACTCTTCAGCCCTTGCTTTCTGAGGCAGAAGGACAGACACTGAGAAGGGTGTACATAATATTTTAACTTGGTTTGGTCTCTGGCATCTTGGCCAGTGTGACCTTTCTGTCCCACGTGGGCAGAGACAGGACCAGTTCCTCCAGACCCCCCCAGTTTGCATCCACTGCTGTGGGACTGGGGTGGATGGAAGCAAAGGAGAAACCCTCCTCCAGGTTCAGGGGGCTGCAGGACAGCAAAAGGTTAACGAGGAGTTTCTCCTGCTTGACTCCATGAGCTGGGAGAAGCATTCTGCCCTGATCCTCAGCAGACTAGAATGGAGCCAGCACAGCCTCTGGAGTACGTTTGGGTTATTTTCATGAGCTTTTTTGGTCTATTCCCTTCCCTGCTTCTATTTTCAGCCAGGCTTCCTTGTGCTGAAAATAGATGTCTAGTTAGCTTAGGAGAAACCTGTTGGAGTGGTGGCTCAAGTCCCCGCTCTGTGGCAGACTCGTCTTGTCCCAGGCCTGGGGGAGGCAGCATCTCTCCAGAAGTCACTGTAAAACTGAGGATGTCATGCTTGCTTTGCCATCTCTGTGCTGAGTTTTCAGAGTATCTGACCATGCTGCTGCCACCGCCGCTGCTTTGTCACACACCAACACCCACGGGGCTCGAAATTCTCCCTGGCTTCCATCTCTTCTCCACTCCTGTCCTTCTCATTGGGGGCACTGCCCGGGGCTTCTCAGCATGCTGCTGCCCTTGCCTGCCCGCTGCCCTGGGCAGCAGGGTGGGCTGGCAGGCAGCATGGGAAGCCTTTGGAAACACATCATCCAATGCAGATGAGCCAAGCACGGAGCGCTTTTCCACCTCAGTTCCTAGTGTAGCTCTTGGAGAGGATGGGAGGGGAAGGATCCCTGCTCTTCCCAGAGCTCCAGCTGCCACTTCTGGAGCAGGGTGTGCATGTCCTGCTCCAGGCTGACGCCGGGTCTGCCTTGGTGCTGAGCCCTGGTGGTGGCTGAGAGGTGCCTTGTCTGATGCAGCGTGGCCCTACCACACCCAGGACAGCCTGGAGGGGATTGAATCTGTTCCCTGGCAGTTCTCTCTGCCTCAGTACAAGCACAACAGAGTGTTGAGTATTGCAAGGACAGCAGGTGAGCCAGGGTCAGGAGGCATCTGTCTCCCCAGCAAATTGTTTCCCATCCCCAAGACTGAGAAGAAGCAAGAGGATCTTTGCCTCTCCATCACAAGAGGTAATGACCCCCCAGCAGAGCCAGTGATGGGGTCAGGAGGGTGAGGACAGAGCAGTGCTGGCCATCCATGGGATGTGCTGTAGAAGGCACATCCACTGACCCTGAGCAGGAGGAGGAGCCAGTGCTTGACATCTCCATACCTGGTTGCACTCTTGGAGAGGTGAAGGTTAAACTGCTGATCCCTGAGCTCCCCGAGAAGCTCACAGAGCAAAGGACAACTCCTGAAAAGCCTCCCCTGCTTCCCCCCATCTGCATTCCCTTCCCTGCCCCACATCACCATGGTTGGCTGGTCCCTGCCCCTTCCCTTCTTTTGTGTTGGAGTTTGTTCCTGACCATGGTGGGTGCTGGAACATTTGCTGCGTAGGTTCCTCTGGCAGCGTTTGCTCATTTTAAGTCCCCTCTTGGAACTGCTAACATGCATCTGCTCCTCGGATTTTCCTTTTTGTTTTGCTCTGATTTACACTGAAAATGGGGCCATCATGGGAACACTCATTTTACTGTTTTTTTTTCTGTTGTTGTTTTGTTTATTTATTTCCTTGGGTTTTATTTTTTACTTCCAAGGACACAATTTCGAGCCCTGAATTCTTCTCTTCTAACCTCCCTACTTTCATTGCAGATCTTACATTGTAATTATTTTTTTCTTTCCTCGTTTCTTCTTTCTTATAAACTGTGCAACAGTTGGGAATTTCAGTTATTATTAAATGAGATTCTTTTCCTGCTGTCTTGTCTTTTAGGTATGCTCAGCCACCCACCAATCCCCGTTTCCGAGCTGGCTGAACACACAGAGCATCTCAAAGCTAATGATAACCTGAAATTGTCCCAAGAGTATGAGGTATGAGCAAGAGCGAGTGCTGCGTGTGGGTTTGCAGAGCCAGGGAAGGAGGAAATTCAGACAGGCCCCCAGCCAAATAAATATAGCTTCATTGGAAAGGATCTGGTTAGCTGAAATAAAAAAGAAGCTATTTACGTGTGGAAAGTTTCCAGTACTTGCTCAGTGCTTTGCTAGGGCCAGTTCCAGATCACAGGAGAGAATCTGGGTCCGTGGGCAGGGTCTGAACTGCCTTTGTGAAGGGGATGTGCTTCTGGAAGGTGACCCCCAGGCAGGTGGGGTGGGGGGTTGTCCTTGGGGGTGCCTGTGTCCTCCTGCTGACCACGGGAGGAGCTGGGGACTGTGGTGGGCAGCTGTAGGTGGCTGCAGTCAGACAGAGGGAACAGTGGGTCCTCCACAGACACCACGATCAGCAGCCACAGAGCTAAAGCTGAGAAAACAAGATAATTTGTGCCTTTCTTATCTTCTCGGGGGATTTTATGGTCTTTTTTGTCCTTCCTGCTAACGTTGGGTTCCTCAGACATGCTCCTGCAGCCTGCTTGCCTTTCAGATGACCATCCCAGGCTGTAAAATTCCCCCTTGGCCGGGGCTGACGGGTCAAGCAGTCACAAGACAGACCTGGGGGGAAGGCTAAGGAGAAGAAGAAGATGTTCCAACACAGCCCCAAGTTACCACTGCCCCTAGCACAGCATCCTTGTCCCTGAGGGGTGGGCTGTGTGCCCACACGACCTGCTCCCATCCCCTGGCACTGCCAGGGCTGCAGCAGCACCGGTGAATCCTGTGCCTGATATCTGTCATTGTTCAAAGACTTCAAACACCCCGATGTTTTTAGGCTAATAACTAGTCTAGACTGCCTGGTTCTGTTTGCAGATGAGCCATTTTGTGAACAAAGGGCTGGTTCTGGGCTGCTTTCTGCCCAATCTGCCCCGCGGGCATGAAGCAGCTCTGCACCCACCCAGCAGTTTGCTCTGCTGGGGTCTCCCACCCCACGTTGGGGTGCAGGGGGGGAGCAGCAGCCTCTTAATATGCTCCATCCAGATTTCAAAGGCTGATTTGCATAATGCAATATCCCGAGTGCCCTGGCTTCCTTCCAGCACAACCTCCTCTAGTGGGAGAGCCAGAGCTAAACAAACACGGCTAATGAAATGAACGCGGGGCGAGATTAGAGGGATGGAGAGCAAACAGACACATTACAACACTATAAATACCCATTAGTCAGAAAGGCTCCGTGGCGAGTGCAGGGGGACGTTGGTGCTGGGTGGTTTTGCCCCAGCATTGCCACCACCAGCAGAGCTGAGCTGTGCCAGGGGCTCTGGCGTTGGCACAGGCAGCGGGCACCCGGCAAGCGCCAACCCCAGCGAGCTGAAAGGGTCAAATCCAGGCAGGAGAGCAGGGTCCTGTCCCCACGGCAGCAGGAAACAGCTCAGCACGTTCCTGCCAAGCCTCCAATTGAGGCAAACCCCCAGGGCTCTGCAAAATGATGAAGGAATTAAGCCCTTGTTTTATTTAATTCTCTGGCTGAGGATTTAGAGGTAAACGTAATTAACCTAATTTCCATATCTGGGACAGCTGGACTTTAGAGAGAGAAAAAAACACCCAACCACCAAACCTGGCATAAATCACCAGGACAGGCAGAGAGGGTTTTTTTTTGTCTCCATTGCATTCCACTGTTTAGTCTTTCTTCCCTTCTGGGAGTTGGTTCAACAACTCAGGGCCAGGGTCCTGATGCTTCTCTGTCCAGGTTGATGCCCTGGTCCTGCCCCTGCCCCACTCCCGTGGGGCTTTCTCCCCACTTTGCACCTAGGTTCCCCAGTGTTCCAGATCCCCCTTGCTCACATGGTTATAAACCTTGTCCTAGCTTAAATATCTTCTTCCCCAGGTATCAGCCCTCACCAAGACACCAGTGTAAATACATCAATTCCATGACTACATTCTGGGGTGACTGTTCCTGTCCTCTCCCAGCCTCGGGCCATTGATCAGTGCCAGTAACTGGGACCAGCCCAGTGTGCCAGAGGGGGGGTTACCTCAGGTACCACCCCTGGGGCCCAGGGAGGTGGGATGTGAGCACACTGTGCCAGCAGGCTGGGGCTTTTCCACAGCAAAGAGCAGATCTTGAGGGAGCAGACTGCCCCATGCTAGATCTTCAGAGCCACGATGTATCCCACACGGAGTGAGGTGTTCAGAGCTTGACTGGCTGCTTCTCTCCTCTCTGACTCTTCCATTTTTCTTTCCCACTTCCTCCAGTCCATTGACCCTGGCCAGCAGTTCACCTGGGAGCACTCCAACCTGGAAGTGAACAAGCCCAAAAACCGTTACGCCAACGTGATCGCCTACGACCACTCGCGGGTCATCCTGCTGCCCATCGAAGGTACTGTGGCATCATCTCCCCTCCCACGTGGCAGTGCCAGGCTGGAGCTAGAACCACAGAATCAGAGAATCACAACAGTTGGACAGGACCTCTAGGATCATCAGTTCCAGCCTCCATCCCAACATCTCCCTAACCACTAGACCAGAGCCTCAAGTGCTGCATCTACTTGGTTTTTTGAGCCTCCCCAGGGATGGGGACTCCACCACCTCCCTGGGCAGCCCATTCCAATGCCCAGCCACTCTCTCAGGGAAGAAATTCTTCCTAATATCCAAACAAAACCTCCCCTGGCACAACTTGAGGCCATTTTCTATCATTAATAATCTGGGAGAAGAGACCAACAGCAGCCTCACTCCAGCCTCCTTTTAGGGACTTGTAGAGGGCAGTACGGTCACCTCTCAGCCTCCTCTTCTGCAGTTCCTAAGCCATGTTCCCCAGACCTCTCACCAGCCTCGTTGCCCTTCTCTGGACCTGCTCCAGCCCCTCCATGTCCCTCTTATCCTGTGGTGCCCAAAACTGGACACAGGACTCAAGTTGCTGCAGGGAAAGACGTTGCACCCACTCCTCTCCCTTCCCTCTTACCCTCTATTTATATTCTTCTCTTAACATCTCCCTGGGAGCTTAGCAAGCAGGAGACCCCTCTGTAAACCAGGCATTTGTTAAATTCTGGTGACTGACAGATCCCCTGGAGCTGCTATCTCTCATTTCAAGGGGCTGGTTTATCAAGCAGCTGTCTTCCCTTCCCTTGGAGATCTCAGCTCCATCCATTTCTGACCAACGGGGAGAATTCCAACCCCACAGTGCTTTGGAGAGAGCAGGAACAGGGTGGGGGGTGGCAGAGGATCCCTCTAGGATAAGAGGGGCTCCTGGTGGAGAGGAGATGGAGTTTAACAGGGCACCTGCTCCCATTGCTGCTGCTGAGATAATATCTGAGCTTCACCTGGGGTTGTGTGGCTGTGCTGTGCAGATAAAGAGGTTCAGGCCAGTCTTGCATTGATTCAGTCATTCGAGCAGAGAGGACGTGGGATGTCCCAAGAGCCCCTGGGTGAATGTAAAGGTTAATTCAGACACCTTCATGCCAGGGCAATTGCTGGAATAATCATCTTCCTCTGCTGAGGTGGCTCTGGGGGACACGGGGAGGTGGAAGAGCTGCTCCTGGGTTACCAACAGATCCTGGTGAGTGGCCAAAAGGCTGCACAGACCTGGATGGGTCTCATCTGCCATTAGAGGATTTCAAACGTTTCTCATTGTGAAGATGACTGTGTTCTGGCTTGGTTTACTTCTGAGATTAATATTGTATGAGCCAAGGAAAGCAGAGTCTTTAAAAAGTTGCCTTGTCATTCAAAGGGAAGGAGAAGAGCAAAGAGTAGAAACGAAGGACACTTTGGGCTGGTCTCAGCTCTCAGGAAGACAGAAGCTGGATGCAGGCAGCAGCTCTAACTCTGCCCGGGTGGCATCCTGGGGCACTGATGGTGCAAGTACAATGGGCCAAGGTTTAATTTTCAAGCATCTGAGAGGTTCTGACAAGTCTTGGCTGGTGTGTTCCTTCCTGCCAGGCTGTATTTTATGCTGAGGGCTGGAAGATGAAAGGACTTGGAAGAATTAGTTGTTGCTTTCTCTTTGTTTTAAATCTGGATTTGTCAAGGCTGCAGATTGTCACTGGCTGCTTGGTCAGGAAGAAGTAGTGGCTTTAATTCCATGACTTCTCTGTAACTGGGCCTGTCTCACAGTGAAAGGTTGCAGGAACTCATGGCCACCATTTTAAATTACAGAGTGGACCCCAGGGGGCTGGAGAGGAGATTTAATTCCAGGAGCCCAGCCTTGATCAGGCTCCTGCTGCTGCCGCACAGCCACGTTCCCTCCTGAAATTTCAGACTGGGAGGGAATGGGGGGCAGGGAACCCTCCAGAAATTTAATCAAAAGCCATTTCTACCAGCAGCTGAAATTACCAAGTACCCTTGAGGACTGGCAGGCAGTTCAGCCTGGATTGCACCTCGCCAACAGAAGCAGCAACTTCTATTGCTGCAGCAGGATGAGGACTAGCAACCCAATTTCCTCTCGGTGCTGCTCCCCACCCTTGGCTCCCCTGGAGACAGGAGTTAACGTTCTGTGCTGAGTTAATCATAGGTTGGCAGGAGCCTGCCACCCTTGCCAGCCACTCCAGTCGTTAGGAATGGGCCAAATCACCCAAATGTGCAGAGCCTCCCTGCCAGCCTCGGGGGCTCTCCAGAGCTGAACCTGAACGTCGTCCATCCTGCCTGCAGAGCAGGTTTCTCCTGCCACGTCCCAGCCACTCTCCTCTCTCTAGTGCCTCCTGCCACTTGTACCAAAGCCCTCAAGCGAGGCCGTGGGCAAGCAGCTGTAGCTCAACAGCCTGTAACTCATGTGAATAGAAAAAAAACCAAAATGCTCCTAAAAACACCAGCGGGTGATTTAAAGCCAGTCCAAGCCTGTAATTTCAAAGCCTTTCCTGGCTGGCTGAAGCGTGGGTTTATTCCTCCCTTTGTCCAGCTGCAGCTGGGCTGGCCTTGGACCGTGGGCTGCATGGTCCATCGACCAGGTGCCTTTGCTGGCCAGGCTCTGGGTGTTCTGGGACAAGGACTTTGGGTTTGTCCTACATGAGACCTGTGAAGCAAGAGCCCTAGGCCAGGATTTGTGCTCCTATTAGCAACTCTAGTAGAAGACCGTGGTTTCAAAGCTTGATATTGGGTCTCTTTAATGTCTTTTGCAAGAAGTTATTTGTCCCCCTGCAGGGCAGATCTTGGAGGTGGGAGCTTCAGCTGGGAAACTCATGGGAAGAGCCCAACAGTCCCCACTGTGCTTCCAACCCACCACACCACAAAGGCTCTGGTGGTTCTGCAGGGGAGCTGCCTCTAACATCACTCCTGCAAAGATCTCCTCATGCTTCCAGCTAAGTCCTGTGCAGTTCCCTAACGTGGCTTTGCTGGTCTTCTGCAGGAATTGTGGGCAGTGACTACATCAATGCCAACTACATCGATGGCTACAGGAAGCAGAATGCCTACATTGCCACACAGGGGCCTCTGCCTGAGACCTTTGGGGACTTCTGGAGGATGGTGTGGGAGCAGCGTTCAGCTACTATTGTTATGATGACTAAGCTGGAGGAGAAATCACGGGTAAGATGCATGAGAGGGATGAGGAGTTAGTCACCATCCTGGGGGATCGGAGGGGGTAGGGTTGGGGAACAGCAAATCCCTTTGAACTGCAGCCCACGTGGATGTCAGTGGGGGATTTCAGCAGCACCCTGAAAGTTCAGTGATTCATTGCTTTTAAAAAAACAAACCACTCACCCTGGAAAGCTGCAGCAACTGCAGGAGAAGAGGACACTCAATCCCATTGCATGCTCTGTAGATCTGTCTCGGAGTTAATCATGTGGCAAGTTTCACATTCAGTTCTCTTGTTTAACAAGCCCCAGTACATTCCCTCTAATCTTCAGGATCATTCCAGTCTATTGTCTACATGATTGATGTGGTGCATCAAAGCCTGTGCTTGGGCAGTAGGAGCTTTTCATGCTCTGTCCCTCTCTGGTGCTCTGCAAGGACTTCTCTTGCACCTTCCCTCCCCTTTGCCACCCGGCCACCATCAGCTGTACCAGCCTCGGGGCTGTTCTGGCCTGAGCTTTGGGCAGCACAGGGTTTGCTCCAGCACTGAGCAGTGCCTCCTGCCTTCCAGATCAAGTGTGACCAGTACTGGCCGGGCCGGGGCACAGACACCTACGGGATGATCCAGGTGACCTTGCTGGACACCATCGAGCTGGCCACCTTCTGCGTGAGGACCTTCTCCCTGCACAAGGTCAGCTCTCTCCTCCTCCTGGGTTCCTTCCCAGGAGAAGGGCTTTGGGGGGCAGGGGATGGCGGTGTGCTGGGCCCTCCCATCACTCCCAGGACCCCTTTGCCTTTGCAGAATGGCTCCAGTGAGAAGCGGGAGGTTCGCCAGTTCCAGTTCACCGCGTGGCCTGACCACGGGGTACCCGAGTACCCCACCCCCTTCCTGGCCTTCCTGAGAAGGGTGAAAACCTGCAACCCCCCTGATGCTGGTCCCATCGTGGTGCACTGCAGGTACCAATTCCCTTCATCCACCATCTGCAAGGGCAGCAGGAGTTCAGGGGGATGTTCATTTGGACCTAGGACACTTGGACCCAACAGGCAGGAGCTGTGCTGGAAAGTGGCTTGCCAGGCAGCATCTGAGGAGGGTACTTGGGGATTTCATTGGGCACCTCAGGTAGTGTTTCATTCCCACCAAAGCACTTGGACCTTGTTGGCAATGGGAAGGGCCCAGTGCTGTACTGGAGGCTGGTCAGTGGGTGGGGGCTGTTCCCTGTCACAGTGGAGGAGGAGGATGGAGGACGACCTGGAAGCTACTCAGTGGCTGCACGGGGTGTTGGGGAGGCAGAGCTGCCTCAGCTGTCAAGGGAGAGCTGACAGTGATTGAAAGAGGGTTTTTTTGAGTGCTGCAGCCATTCTGATAAGGCCAAACTGGAGGTCCCCATGGGCAGGTAGCAATCCCTAATTCAATTTACAGCCCAACGAGGAGTGCTTGCAGCCCCAGCTTCAGTAACTGCCTGTGTTCCTCAGGAGGGTGTGCAGGAACCTGCAGGCTCCTTGGCACTGGGGAAAGACCTCTGAATCTTACAGGCTGCTGGGGGAAGCTAATCCTGCCCCTCCTAGAGGATGCCATTTAATCAGGCTTTGTAAGTGGGCAACTTATCACTAACCTTGCAGATGGCAATTATCATGCACCTCTCAGAAAATGAATAAAGAGAGCTGTCAGCTCACAACGTGCAGGAACCAGCTCCCAGGTCAGCTGCTAGATTCTTGCCAAAGCTGCAGTCACCTGCCTGGTTCAGGTGTTAGGCAGCAGAATTACCAGAGATCAAGGGGGCTTTAGGAAAAAAAGGGCCTGTGCTGGAATAGTGAAAGGCAAGTCTTTATTAGCAACCCCAGGAGCCCCCTGCTCCACAGATGCCATTACACAAGTTTGATGTTGCCTGGCTGCACAGAAGCAGGGGAGAAGAGGTGACACATTACAGCATCAGTTGTCCCTTGGCTGCTGGGAGATCTGAGGGATTAAAGATCCCTCTCGAGCCCTCACATCGTGCCAGCCTTTTGTTGGAGCCTAGGTGGAGCTGCCAGGACTGTGTCTGCCCAGGGAGTGGCAGGTATGAGGAGGCAGGAGGGGAGGGGCAGAGCAGCGGGGAGGGGCAGGAGGCAGCACCAGAGGCAGCTTTTCATCCTCAGTCCTGGCCTCGGGCGACCCAAGAGCAAACCTGGCTTGGGAAAGTTTTGCTAAACTGAGCTGAGCAAAGCAAAGCTCTGCCCATTGCAGACTCCATGGGGCTCAGCCCTGCGTGGAGATGGGCACAGAAGGTGGGGGACCTGGGAGGGGACCTTTACTCAGCAGCTCTGACCCTGGGGAGAGCTCTGGGGTTCAGATTTTAGGTCCCACCGTGGGCTCTCCTGGCCCCAGTGCAGCGCTGGCCTCACGCACTGGAGAGGTGACTTTGGTGTCACCTCCATCCTCCCCTGCACAACTGTCTGAACCCTCCAGCACAGTGGTTTTAAGTTGTTTAGGAGGTGACACCTCCCTCGCAGAGGTGGGTGGGCTGCAGGGCTGTTGGAGAAGTTCCTTTGATACAAAACTCAGGGAGCAGCTGGACCCACACGCTCGGAGGCTTGCGGAGATTTCCTTCTCCTGGCTCCATCAGCAGCTGTGTTCTCAGGGCCGTGGTTCCTCCCAAACACCTCAGCCCATCTCAAACTCCATCTCTGCTTCTACCCCGAGTGGAAGCATCTCCACACGTGGGTGTCCTTCTGGAAGATCATCCTTGGGTGCCAGAACACTCCAATGCCTCATCGTGCCCCTTCTCTTCCAGCGCGGGCGTCGGTCGGACCGGCTGCTTCATCGTGATCGATGCCATGCTGGAGAGGATAAAACATGAGAAGACAGTGGACATTTATGGGCACGTCACCCTCATGAGGTCACAACGTAACTACATGGTGCAGACAGAGGACCAGTACAGCTTCATCCACGATGCCTTGCTGGAGGCCGTCGCTTGTGGCAACACCGAGGTCCCGGCGCGGAACCTCTACACCTACATCCAGAAGCTGGCACAGATTGAGGTTGGAGAGCACGTGACAGGCATGGAGCTGGAGTTCAAGGTAATGGCAGATGCTTGAATGGGGACAGGAGTCTCCAGGGAAGGCTTTTATTCCTCACAGGGGCTTTGTCCTGCTGGCCCAGGGAGCCTGCATGAGGCTGATGGGGACTGGTTGGTTCCCTGTTAGGGAGGTAATTCCTTTTGTGAGTTACCTGCTGCAGGTCCCAGGGGAGACCCCCCAGTGCTGCAGGAGAGTCACAGAATGTATTGGGTTGGAAAGGACCTCTGAAGACCATCTAGTCCAACCCCTCTGCTATAAGCAGGGACATCTCCAACTAGGTCAAGCTGCTCAGAGCCTCATCCAGCCTGAGCATGAATGTCCCCAGGGATGGGGCCTCCACCACCTCTGGGCAACCCATTGCAGGGATCTAATGCCCTCATATTAAAGAACTTTTTCCTAGCATCTAACCTAAATCTCCCCTCTTTCTAGCTTAAAGCCATCACCCTTCATCCTGTCACTCCAAACCCTTGTGAACAGTCCCTCCCCTGCTTTCTTACAGGCCCATTTTAGGTACTGGAAGGTCACTATAAGGTGGCCCAGGAGCCTCCTCTTCTCCAGGCTGAAAAGCCCCAACTCTCAGCCTGTCTTCACAGGAGAGCTGCTCCAGCCCTCTAATCATTTACAAGGAGACTTGTCTGGTCTTTTCAAATCAAGACTGAATTCACTTCCCCTTAGAATGCCCTTTTAAATTTTTTGGGCTTTTCCCTCTTGGAGTTTTACTTGGAGAACAAAGAGAGACTCTGTCCCCACCCCCCCAAAAAAAGGGTGGGGGTGCAGAGCAGGCACAGCGCCGTGGTGGAACACGGAGGGCAGGTGAAGTGGGCTGGCAGGGCTGGGGCAGGAGACTGGGTTGTGACTCCCCTTTCTCCCTCAGCGACTGGCCAACTCCAAAGCCCACACCTCCAGGTTCATCAGTGCCAACCTCCCCTGCAACAAGTTCAAGAACCGGCTGGTGAACATCATGCCCTACGAGAGCACCCGGGTCTGCCTGCAGCCCATCCGCGGCGTGGAGGGCTCCGACTACATCAACGCCAGCTTCATCGATGGCTACAGGTCAGCCTGGCCTGCCCACACCTCCCCAGGAGGGGCCAGGGGGGGCTCTTCTGTCCCCTGGAGCTGTGCCTGCATGGGGTGGTGCAGTGCTGGGGGTGAAGTCCCTCTTGCTGCTGGCCAGCGATCCACACGGGGACTCGGCTCCACCCTGCTGTGGTCTGGAAATCCCTCAGAGCCAAGCAAACCCTTCTCCAGCTGCAGGTCCTAAACCTAGAGGGGCAGTGAGGGGTGGATTTTCCTCCTGGGAGGTTGCCACAGTCAGATGAGCCTCTGTAGTGATCTGGGGACGTTGTAGTTGTGACAGTTTCCCAGCTGGTGTGGGGCTACAGCTGAGCCCTGCCTGGGGAGCAAAGCTACCCCCTGGGCACGTGTCCTCACCCCCAGGTGCTGGCACCAGTCCTGGCTGGGGCAGCAGGGTTGGGGCATCCCCACGCCTGGCAGCTGAGTTCTTGGTGCTGCTCAGATGGGGTGGAGTTCCAGGAACCAGCAGGTTGGACCTTCTGCCTCAGAGGGCATCACACTAAGCCAGATTTGCCCCTTGGAAATGGGATTTAGAATCACAGGGTCATTTTGGTTGGAAAAGACCTTTAAGATCATCAAGTCCAATTGTTCTCCCGCACTGCCAGGTCCCCACTGCCCCGTGTCCCTCACCCCACATCTCCACGGCTTGGAAACCCCTCCAGGGGTGGGGACTCCACCACTGCCCTGGGCAGCCTGGCACAGCCCTGGGCAACCCTCCAGGGCAAGAAATTGTTCCTCAGGGACAACCTCAACCTCCCCTGGGGCAACCTGAGGCCGTTTCCTCTTGTCCTGTTACCTAGGGGGATGGATCAACCCCCACCTCCTCCTGAGCCCCCACTAGAGAAAACTTCACCTTTGGCTTTGGGGTTTTTTGACCACTGGTACCAAAGGCACCTCCTGCCCCTTTAGACCTTGCACTGTTCTAGTTCTTCCCCAGCATTTCACAGAATTCCAGCATGGTGGGGCTGGAAGGGACCTCTGGGGATCATCTCCTCCAACCCCCCTGCTCCAGCAGCTCACCCCCAGCAGGGTGCCCAGGGTCACAGCCAGGAGGGTTTGGGCACTCTGCAGAGCAGGAGACTCCACAGCCTCTCTGGGCAGCTGCTCCAGGCTCGGCCACCCTCACCCCAAAGAAGTTTCTCCTCCTGCTCAGGTGGCACCTCCTGGGTTCCAGTTGGTGCCCGTTGCCCCTTGTCCTGTCTCTGGGCACCACTGACCAGAGTCTCACCCCAGCCTCTTGCCCCCACCCTTTAGCTCTTGCTCAGCACTGCTCAGATCCCCAGTTTCCATTTGTTCTCCCTTTTATGCATTTCCCAAAGCTTCTGCCCAGGCAATCCCCCCTGACCCCCCTTGTGTCTGGGCTCCCTCAGGCAGCAGAAGGCTTACATAGCCACCCAGGGGCCCCTGGCAGAGACCACGGAGGACTTCTGGCGGATGCTGTGGGAGAACAACTCCACCATCGTGGTGATGCTGACCAAGCTGCGGGAGATGGGCCGGGTGAGCACCCACAGAGAGAACCACGGGGAGGGGGAGGAACGTGGGGCACAGGGGCTAACAGGGACCTTCCTGTCCCCTTGGCAGGAAAAGTGCCACCAGTACTGGCCGGCGGAGCGCTCGGCCAGGTACCAGTACTTCGTGGTGGATCCCATGGCCGAGTACAACATGCCTCAGTACATCCTGCGCGAGTTCAAGGTCACCGACGCCAGGGTGAGTGCCACCCACCCTGCCCCTCAGGGTCCCAGCCTCCCAGGAAACCAGGGACTTGGGCAGGATTTGGCTCCCGGGGGAGAGGTGGAGGTGTGGACATCTCCTCTGTGAGAGGAGAGCCGAGCTGGGGCGAGGGACAGAACACAAACACCAAACTGAGCTTCTTACAGCTGGTTTTTTAGTCAATCACAGTGGAGTCCCTTTGTTAGAGATGTACCCAGCTTTTGGTTTTACTTACGGCTTATCTGAGATGTGATTATCTCCCCAAACTAATAAAAAAGCTAATAAAGCTCCCCAGGCTAATAAAGAACCCAGACCTGCAAAGGATGCTCTGCACCCTGCAGAAGATGTGCACATCCCTGGCTTTCAGAGGAGCCACCAGTGCTCACCTTCAGAGGGGCACTTTTACTCAAATTCAGCATCAGGTTTCTCCTCTGAAGGAACATTTCAGGACCTTCTGAAAGCTGTTTGGCAAATGTGACCCAAGTCTGCTGCGTTAGACGCTGCCAGTGTCGGAGCAAGGCTGAGAAGGAGGATGCCTCATCAGTCCTGCTAGAACAAGATTTATCTTCCTGTCAGCTGTGATTCTGGCACTATGGCAACTCTTTCTGAAGATTGATAGAGGGGCCAGAGCCTCACCTTGACTGTTCCTTTGCTGGAGCCTCCATCTGTGCCAGCTCTGTGGTGTCAGAGCTCTCAGCTCTCCTACCAGGAGCTGTGCTCAGAGGCCACTCAGCAGCTCCAACATGAGCAGCTTCATCAATACATAAATATAAATAAATTTTCACTTGATTAGGACACTAAGTGGGTCCAACGAGCAACAAAATGGGGCTGGGTTTCTTTCTTGTCCTGTGCCTTTGGTGCTCAGTGGCACGGGCTGTTGAAGGGTTGCTGGTTTCTCCCCAGGACGGCCAGTCCCGAACCGTTCGCCAGTTCCAGTTCACAGACTGGCCAGAACAAGGAGTGCCAAAATCAGGAGAAGGCTTCATCGACTTCATTGGGCAGGTTCATAAGACCAAGGAGCAGTTTGGCCAGGACGGCCCCATCTCTGTCCACTGCAGGTAGGCACAGGCAGATGGAAACGTTTCACTCAGGATGCAAAAAAAGAGCATAAGGAATTCAAGTCCTACAGAATCCTCCCTCCCTCCCCACCCCTGCTGCAGGCAGAGTTCTTGGGGGTGTCTGGAAGGTGGCAGGTTCCAAACACTTTCTCTGCCAACCAAATTCATCTCCCTTAGGCCTGGGCACTGCCCACGAGGCCTTTGGTGATTTATATCTTGGGGAGAGGTGTGAGATACTGTGAAGGAGGTTGGAACCACAGTGTTCATCAATATTTGACCTACAGAAATAGTATTTTTATGAGTCTTAGCCCAGTTCTGCACCTCTGACACTGCTGGGTGGTGTTTGGTGGCACCTCCCTACCCCTGGGCAGCAGAGGATAATGCCTTCTTCAGATTATTTCATTTCAAAAGCCTAATATTTTCTCTCTATTAATAACAATTTTCACACTGAACACCATTTACCACTACCCAAAGCTTTTGATTTTTTTATTTTCTTCTTTTCATTTCACTCCTTCCAGCAGCTTTTTGGGTCACACTCTGGCGTTTTTACTATTTCCCACCTCCTGGAGCACTGAACCTCTCCAGGCTCCAACCTGTCCATAAGACACAGCTCAACCACACCGTCCCTGCAGCGTTCTGAGCAGCATTTGAACCCTTTAATGAACAGTTCCCTGTTTTTTCTCCCCCCTGCAGTGCTGGCGTGGGCAGGACTGGAGTGTTCATCACCCTCAGCATCGTCCTGGAGCGGATGCGTTACGAGGGGGTTGTAGATATTTTCCAGACAGTAAAGATGCTGCGAACGCAACGACCTGCGATGGTGCAGACAGAGGTAGGCTGGGGATGGGGACCTGTGAGCAGCCAAGCACCTTCCCCAGCTGCCTTCTCTAACCACGAGCAAAACCTTACCCTGAGGTTACTCAGCACGCCCAGGCTGGGCTGCTGATTTTACCCAAGTAATGAAAAAACAACCCCCCAAAAATTCCCGTTGTTCAAGATTCTCCATTCTTGTCTCATCCTTGCTTGGGGACTCACCTGCCTCCAAACACAGCCCCTCTGGGGCCCCAGGAAGGGCCGTGGTGGGGTGACTGGTAGCTAGGAGATGCACAGACAGTAGAGGGAGGGATTTCCTTCCCCAGGAGCTCGTGGCTCTTGGAGAACAGGAGATTCTGTGCATGGTTCCTGCCCAGGTCTGTCCAGGCTGGGAAGGATCCTGAGGAGCTGGGTCAGTCCCTGGAGCTGGGTCAGCCTCTGGAGCTGGGTCAGCCTTTGGAGCTGGGTCAGCCTCTGGAGCTGGGTCAGCCTCTGGAGCTGGGTCAGCCTCTGGAGCTGGGTACG